>NC_064615.1:420638230-420941260 GCF_023898315.1 Schistocerca nitens
ATTCATCACAACTCATTCTCTTATATAGTCTACCCCTTCTTAAGCTAACTTAGATCTACTGAGCTCAGATGCTAAACTAAGGGACGAGGCAATGCAGCAGCACAAAACAATTAATACAAATAGCAATGACAAAAAAAATACAAATGGGCAACGCAACTGCAATATTACAACTAATATAAGGCACTGTGCAGCAAAAAAGAAAAATAAATCAGTAGTAAAACTGGTTTAACGGAGTAATACAAAGTCAGATTCAGTAACACTATGCCTGGCGAACAGCAGCAGCAAATGCTATAACTTATACCTAAACATGAGAAAGCTCAAGCTGAAAAAATAGTACACTAAAGACAACAATGCAGATAAGGGAAATGTATATTCACATCTTAATGTCTATGTAATTAAAGTGGTGCACCACAACTTATTCTACAAAATAAATTACCAAGTACTTGTAAAGAAAATTATGAATGCAGTTCCTTTGAAGGTAAATGTCTTTTTGTGCTCCCTCATTTTTTTGAAATAAATTATTATTTACTCGATCTGTAGACAGAAAATATTTATATTAGTACATCTATAAAATTTTATTTTAACCAATGCTGCAGTGCAGCTAGAAACTAGATATTAAACGAAATGAGCAAATATATACATAAAGCAAGCCATATGGCATTTCTCTCAACTAGCAAGACAATAGATGTAAAAATGTTCCTCCTCATTTCATTAGGCAATTTAGTAAATATCATAAGAGCTCCACAGTGTAATCATATGTTTTCAAGCTCGACCGTGTCGTTTTTGCGATGCTTTCTACAAAGGAACGTCAATAGCGAGGATAATGGCCTCCCTTTTTTTTTTCTCCACCTGTGCCTCTGAAAGACACACGCTAATGGCTTTTTTCTCCAGGCGACTGTCGCCCAGCTGGGTGCCCACGACGCATTACGTGCAGGTGGTCACTTAACTTTCTTACCGAAATATTTACGACACCAGTTTCCGCTACAGTGACAGTCTCATATGAAAATTTCACAAGTCGAAAATTTACGTTACAAATGTGTAGAAACAAAATCCTATGAATATAACAGTGTGCAAAAAATTTACGCCTGCATTGTGATACATTCACGCATTTACACACATTTCATAACTCTTAAAGTATGATTCTTGGTTTCCAACATCCTTTTCCACAAATCAGAGTCCCTAACCACTACTCATTATTCCTTACCTGATTATACATATACATATTCGTCGACACTTCTTCAATATTTCATCATAACAAATTCGTAGCATAATCAAATTCCTCATATAGCATCAGCTTATTGATCATAAACATACCTCAGCAGCATAATACACATCGTCGTCGTAAAAATAACATCATAACACCTCAGTCAAATCTCAAAAACGTCGTAGCTTTCTGCAATAATGTCAAAACCTAAATAAAAAGCCTCTGCTCATTTCAACAGTGTTCTCTACCTCCAACATACTTTAAAAATCATGCTCCCTTACCAAATACATCATTCAAAGCTCTCATAGTATCACAATGGTTCCAAAAAAATATGAACAGTTCACAAAGTACAGACAAAATACAATTTCAAAAGTGTGAAGTTACCCAACTGTGTAATTGCGTAAACATGTGTCACTGATGTAGTAAAGAACATGTTTATCTCTCAGTTAAATGATCAAATAGCTCTGTAATTTATGTGTAAGAGAAATATGGTGCCGATGTGTAAAGTTGTATAAGCAAATACCATATTAGCTAGGGCTCCTTGTGCTTGCCAAACACATGGTACACAAAGTAGGCGTGTACCACCTGAGGATTAATGTAATTATACCCTCAGGTGTTACAGATTACAGCAATTGAATGAAATATATCAAGGAAAACCTTTGTATCATTGTACTTCAAATATCTTTAAAAATAAATGATTTAAGTACAAAATTAATCACTCAAATACGTGTCCTGTAGCGCTAAATGTGCGTCTTGCTGTAAGATAATCTCTGTGGAAGTGTCGTAGTTATCGTCCTCCGAAAGCTAAGTTCTGCAGAAGCCAATGTACTTCCCTCATGATACACCAAATTTCAAGTAAACCAAAATGTTGCATTAAAATCTCATTAGCAGTACTGGTAAATGTTCTAAGTATGTGAGCCTTATAGTCGTTACGTAACCGTGCAACTAACAAGCAAGAATGTACAAATAACAACATTGTGTCGTCTTTTCACTATAACAATGCATTCATAATTTCTGTTGAAATAAGTTCTCTTGGTTCTTGACTGGATACTTAACTTCAAACATTGTTGCATATTAACAGATTCTAAGTCTGACAAAACCTACTAGCAACGTAAAGTGAAAAGTTATATGGCAAAGACAAAGTTAAAAAGCAGATTATCTCTCAATAAACGGTTTTACATGTGAAATGTAGTGTAAACCTTTACTCTCCCTAGTACGCAGCGTTTCAACTTCAACGCAATTATCATGTGGTATACGTCGGATTCTGTAAGGTCCATTGTAAACTAGAAAGAATTTGTGACTCAAGTGCTTCTTCTTATGTGACAATGAATGAGCCTTAATTAGAACTTCCTGACCAATATATAATTTCTTTGCATTTGCTTTACCGTGTAGTTTTCCGCTTTTGTCTGCTGCAGATTTTATATTTTTAATAGCCAAATCAATTATGTCTTTGTGTCGAAGTTTACGTGTATTCGGGAAAGGTACAAGCTCTCTGATTCTGTTCGGTGGTTCTTCATTCTTCAGTACAAGAGTAGGTGGTAAAGCAGTGGAGTCATGAGGCATTTCATTCAGCACGTTTTGAAATAAGTGTAAATATCTGTCCCAATGCTGATGCTTTCTGTGACAATAAAGTCTGCAAAGCTTATTGATTTCTTTCATAATCCGTTCGGAGGGGTTACAATGTGGTGAGTACAATGAAATAAAAACAGGTTTGACTTTATGATTCCGAAGCATGCGTGACCAAACAGCAGATCTGAAGTGCGGTCCGTTATCTGAAATGACTTCACTAACGTGTCCAACTTCACGTAAGAAATTTTTAACAAAGGCGTTGGATACAGACCGTCCAGTGGCTTTAATAACGATGTGAAAGAAACAAATTTTGAAGTAAGTTCAACAGCGACTAGAACGTACGAAAATCCATTAGATGTTCTGACAAGCGGTCCCAAGAGATCAACAGCAGCAAATTCTTTTAATTTAGAAGGAATGATAGGAAACAGCGGAGCACGATGGGAGATAGTAGATGGTTTCGCCTTTTGACAAAGTTTACAAATAGACAAGACTCTTCGAATTCTCTTTTCCATATTGTTAAAATAGCAAGTCGTTCGAAGAATATGATAACATTTTCGTGGGCCAAAATGTGCATAGCTGAAATGAATGTACCAAATGAGCTTATTAACAAAATCGTTAGGAATGCAAAGTACCCATCGCTTGTCATCAACTGTGCAGCGTTTGAAGAGCATGTTGTTTCTAACCAGATAATAATGCCGAATCTGTGTGTGTGTCTTTTCATGCGATTTGCTCTTGATGTCTTTACAAATCGGATCTTTATCTTGTTCATGAGCAATGTCCTTTAAATATGTGATGAAGTTTTCAAAGGCGACTTTCTGAATGTAAAGAATACTGAAATTTTTCTCGAGGTTGCCTTCTGCTTACTTTTCTCAAGCCCAGCCGGTGCGCGTGACAGTGCGTCCGCAACAATGTTCTCCTTGCCGGGAATGTAGACTATTGTGAAGTGGAATTCTTGCAGAAACAATGCCCAACGTTATAACCTGTCATGATTTAATTTTGAAGACATAAGAAATTGTAATGCACGATGATCACTGTATACTTTTACGTGCTTACCAGAAAGAAAAAAAACGGAATTTGTTAAATGCCCAAACGATAGCTAAAGCTTCTAATTCAGTAACGGAATAATTTTTTTTCAGATTTTGTTAGCACTCGGCTAGCAAATGCAATGGTTTTCTGAATGGTAGTGTCATTTCCTATGGCTTCTTCAAATAAATGGGCACCAAGACCGACTTTAGAAGAATCCGTGCTAAGGCAGAAATCTTGTGACAGATCTGGATGAGCTAGTATTGGCGCGTTAAGTAGCGATTCTTTCAAAGAATTGAATTCCAACTGTGCTTGTTCGTCCCAGTTCCAAATAGTATTTTTTCCAGTGAGAGAACAAAGTTTTGGTGTAACAAGAATTTGCATATTCAGAAAACGACGGTAAAAATTTACGAGACCTAGAAAACTGCGGACATGTTTTTTTGTGGATGGAACTGGAATGGCTCTGATTGCTTCTAACTTTTCAGGATCCGGCTGAATGCCTTCAGAAGAAATAATATGTCCCAAAAACCTCACCTTTGACCTACCGAATTCAGACTTTTCCAAGTTAACTGTAATTCCAGATTCTGCAAAATACGTAACAAACTGTTGAGGATGCGATTATGTTGTTCCCATGAAGCTTCTGCTATTAGAATATCGTCCACATATAAGGTGATGTGACGTTTTAAGAACTCAGGTAATATGGAATTTAGCCCGCGAATGAATGCTGCTGAAGAAATGTTCAAACCAAAAGGAAGTTTCCGAAACTGATAACAAACGCCGAAACCAAGGAAAGCTGTGTATTTTCTACATTCTGGATGAAGTTCGATCTGATAAAAGCTGGATCTGAGATCAATGGAAGACAACACTTTTACACCATTAAAATTTTGAAGAAGTTCTTCCAACGTTTGCGGCCTGTCTGTTTCAGGAATAATGATAGTATTGATTTGTCTCGAATCTAAGACAAGTCTGATCGATCCATCTTTCTTCTCAACAACATGTAATGGATTGTTGTATGAGCTTACTGCAGGCTCAATAATGCCCTCGTCAAGCATAGATTGTATTTCTGTTCTAACACGGTCCCTATAATGTCCTGGAATTACGTATGGTCTAACACAAAATTTAGTATGCTCACGAACACGAAATTGGTATTGAAATCCCATGATTGTTCCTGTTTTGTGAGTAAAAACTGTGGAATGTGCTTGTAAAATCTGAAAAAGATCCTGCCTATCAGTGTCATTACAATTCTCAATTGTTTGAATTTTATTCTGAATTAACTCATTAATTTCAAATATGCCGTCGATATCAGCCCTGTCAGTACTTGCAGAGTGATTGTTAGTTTCTAGTTCCGTAGAAAATTCCGAACTGTTGTCTAACAGAAGGTAAAGCCGATTAATTTCCTCGTCACGGTTTGAGAGCCAATCTTCAAATTTCAAAGCTATTGACTTACCTTCCTTCTCTAAACTTATTTCAGCATCGTGAAAGTTTAAGATTGCTTTCTATTCATTCAAAAAGTCTACTCCCAATATAATTTCCGTCGATAATAATGGAACAATAAGAAAGTTCATAGAGAAGCTGTGGCTTTGGCAAAAGAATTCTAAATTGGTTTGTTGGCGTACATCTACACTTTTTCCAAAGACTGCACCTTGTAATTTAATCTTATGTAACGGAAGTGTGGGGCAATCGTTCGATATGTTGCATTTTCTAAAAGCTGTTTCACTAATTACTGAAATGGGACTGCCAGAGTCAAGTACTGCCGTAAATTTTACGTCATTTACAGTAATGTGAATCACAGGATGTGCAATGTTGTTATTTTTTACGTCGTGTTCCTGGAGTAAGATGTCCCTAATGTCTTCCATTTTTACGTAATTACTAGCTACGGCAGCTGCGTCGTCAGTTTCATAAGTAGGTTTTGTGGCTGCCAGCGGTACGAGTCATTGTCTATTGAGTCTTTGTTAGCACGCGTCGTTATTGGGATTTGGAGACCTAACTTCTACAAATTCACCTTGTCGAGAGGGCTCTGCTCTGTTTGAATCCCACCAGTTCTGATGCAATTCAGGTCTGTCGTTACGATCATATCGTCTGTCGTCATGTCGGTAGATTCCGTAGTTTCTTTCTTGTCGGTCACGTGGTGGAGAATTTCTCCCTGTATCGTAACTGCGCGCTGGACCGTTGCATCTGAAGTTATTCTGTCTCCCTTGATAATAATTATTTTGTTTCCCATATTGCCTGTTTCTCTGATTGTCTCTGTGATAGTCATTACCGCGGAGAGGTGATCTTTCCCTGTAATTATTACTACTCTGCCAACGGTTGTCATACGGGTGGTGTCTGTTTCGGTCACGATTTACGTTGAAAGAATAGCCTTGTCGTATATTATTTCTGTCATCGCGGAATTGTGACGGATGTGATCTGTAATTGTTGTGCTCCTGTTTTCGCGTTCCCCGATTGTCAGTGTCAATTTCCAGTTCTTGTAACAGTCCCTGAAAAGCTTCAATGTCTTCTTTGCAACGTCCTGCTAAAATTATATGTCGTAAATGTTCAGGCAATTTGATTAAGCAAATGCGGATGAGTTCTGAGGGGCTGTATGGGTTTGACAGGTACTGATTCTTGTGCAACATGTCTTCAAAATATTTCACAAGACTGGAAAATTCAGATTGTTCGAAATGTTTCATCATTATGATGCTATGTTTTACTCGGTCTTGTGTAGCTTGAGACCAATATGCTGAGAGGAAGGCATGATAAAAATCTCCTTCACTGTGACAATCGTGAATGACCGATCGCATTCTTACAGCTGGTTCATTCTCTAAGTAGCCACACATAAATTCTAACCTGTGCTCCAATGACCAGTTGGGAGGAAAACAATGAGAGAATTGATGGAGCCACGCTTGTAGATGAATGTCGTTGGCAGAATTCTTAATCGTTTTGAATTTACGTGTAGTAATGAACAGCTTATAGTCAAAATCATCGTGTCGGCGAGTAGCATATGGTCATTGTTACGTCGTGTCGGCGGTTCCATCTCAAAATTCGGTGCACCTTGCGAATTTTTTTCATAATCTCCGAAATGCCCTGTGTTATTATTTTGTGGCTTTTCCGTATTTCTAAGTTCCTCTTCACGTGTTGGAGCGCGAGTGTCCTCTGAAATATGAAATTTTTGTATTACTTGTGCCAACTGATCTTGTACTTCCCGGATTTCTCTTTTGTATTGCGTATTAATTTGATTCTGATTTTGTTTGAATTTCTTAATTTGTTCATACTCTTCTGTGTCAGTGATGGCTACAGGTCTTGTGTCATTCAGATCATCATCTACCTTTGCAGATAAGTTAGTGAACTGATCCGAAAGTTCGGCTACTTTCTCCGATAGTGTAGTTATTTCCTCAGTGTGTTTTTCTGAACCAAGTTTCAGAGTGTCCATTTATGTTGAAATCGTATCTACTGTGTCCTTTAAGTTTTCTTGAGTTTTTGCAAGTTGCGTAACCGAATCGGTAGATGCAACTGAGTCAATTTTAGCTTGCAAGGTGTCGTGATTTTCATGAACAATAGTTTGCAGTTCTTTTATGGCTGCATCGTGATTCTGTAATGCATTTTCATGAAGCGAAAAAATAGGTTGGAAATGCTCACAAATTTGTGTTTTTACGTCATTACAGACTTTTTGACATTTCGATTCGATGTTATGTAACTCAGTAGTTAAATCTTCACGTGTTTGTTCAAGCGTGGTGTCTAACTTTTTAAGATTTTTTTCCACTGTGTCTAACTTGTGAAGATTTTGTTCCATTGTGTCTAACTGTTGCTCTGTTTGTCTCTGGTGTTGTTCCATTGCGTCTAACTTTTGAAGCCTTTGTCCCATTTGTCTCTGATTTTGTTCCATTTGTTGCATTAATTGCAATAATAATGTATTAGTGTCTGGAATCTGTTTCTCTATGCTTTTTGGCAGTGCATTTTCACCGGCAACATTCACATTTTGACAAGCAGAAAATGTGTCTTGACTCATTTGAGAAAACGGTGAGGACCCAAAACCTAAGTCTACAGTATTTGCAATATTGTGTTCTGTCATTTCGGATTCCTGAGGCGAGCTGTTGCCGACCGATCGATCGATAATGCTTCCTTGTTCACTACCTGTTTCACTGTCTACACCATTATTTGGCGTCCGCTCCATTTCCCTATGCACAGTTACCAAATTACTACTTCGATTGTCTGTTAATTCACTACACAGTGGTGCTGATAAGCTACGCTCGTCGACACTATTATTTCTCAGTTTACTTTGAAACCTAGTGTTACGTTTTTCACACGCCATTATTGTCACAATATTTCACACGATAACACAGAAAAGCACAATTTGAAGAGCAAAAATAAGAGAACACATTAACATAGCACTGAAAATAATATGTAGTTAATTGCAAGCGCAGCTGCGAAATACCTGGTGCAAATCTACATGCATGCCACAACTGTTTTACTGTACAACAATGAAAGACTGCAACTGCAAAGGAGATTCTCTCTACAATTACACGCTAGCAATAAACAATAGCTACACTAATTACACAAACTACAAGAAAAATATCATAAGATTCCAGTGAGGTATCCTCGGCTAAGTGTCGACATATGAAACGTCCCCTTAGAAAAATTATACAGGACTGTACTTAACCTGACACACAATATTTTTTGCGCAACGCAATGTGACTTTCTAAAACCCCTACAAAGGAATGGCCCTGACTAACATTAACCTATACCTTTCACAAATCACTTACCTCACCAAAAATCTGCGTTACTCGAACTACTGCAAAACAGCGAGCGCCACTACTGCCAGCTAAATAAAAGATTCAAACTACGGAAGGCACTAACTACTGATAGGCATAGTTAGGAAATGAAAGATTTTGGTAGAGAACAAACAATGTATTTACCTTAATAGTGTTGAAAAATCTTAATATACATAACAGATCATGACATCCAGTCTTACAAATTTCCAAACTCCGCCATCTCTCTCCCCACATCCACCACTGTTGGCAGCTCACCTCCAACTGCGCAACGCTACGCGCTGTTCACATCCAGCTGCCGCTGCCCAACACTACAATGGCAGACAACAATGCAAACTAGCCACAGACTGCACACAGCACAGCCAGTGATTTTCATACAGAGCGCTACGTAACGTTGCCAATAAGAAAACATAAACAGCCTACTTACAGGTTCAAATGGCTCTGAGCACTATGGGACTTAACTTCTGAGGTCATCAGTCCCCTAGAACTTAGAACTACTTAAACCTAACTAACCTAAGGACATCACACACATCCATGCCTGGGGCAGGATTCGAACCTGCGACCGTAGTGGCCAGGCGGTTCCAAACTGTAGCGCCTAGAACCGCACGGCCACACCGGCCGGCGTGGAACAGTTTTGGTCACTGATTCCTATAATGAGTCGAAATGATTGGAATTGTTGAGTGCCTGCAGATCTGAAGTGTATCCAACTTCGTAACGATCCTTCCATGTATAATTCTGTGAACGTATTATTCTCAGTTACAAGCGTAGAAATTTTCAGCTGATTGACTGTTTGGTAATGAGCCAATGAAAAGTTCACATACAAAATGGGCATGTATCTAGTAACAAATAATCTGTTGAAATTTAAAAGCGTTACATTCGTGATTGTGTTGTCAGCACTATAACGGTCTCTGTGTTAAATTAATATTCTGCTGCATGCTAAAAATCTATAAGTAAAACGAAATTAAGAAGAAGTATTATGAAAATTAGTGACAAGTTAAAACACTTTGAAAAAGAAGCTATTGGCAGTTAATAAAAATATCCATTTCCGAAGCAGGAAAAACAGGAAAAATTGTTACGGTAGAAGTGTTTGTCGAGAGGAGTGGAACGTGATGTGGGTTTTACTGGACCTACTCGTATTAGCAGGTCATTTATTGAAGTGCTATCACCATATTACTCTTGGCGGCAAGAGCTATTCAAAAACATCGATCACGACCCTGTTTGCAGTCGTTTTCCTTGGGTCATAATGACCAATAAGTTCAACAAGTCTTTGTCCTGCCAATCACAAGAAACATTTACAAATTAGTTCCCCAGTACTTTACAAAAAGTATTTTAACCGAGACGAATGGTTGCCAAAACAATAACCTGGCGGACACCAAATTAAACTTTGAATGATGATAGCTCTGTCATTTACGTGGTACCATCTTTAGACATTTTCTGCACTGTCGTGGACAAAACATTTTGACAATATAAGCAAATTGGGACTTCTTCCATAACTCAAGAAATATCAGGTTTGCTTATATCATTTAGGCATACTTAATGAACAAAATGGAAGCCGAATTTAATATTAATTTAAGTAGAGGATGGACGATAAAAAAATTTATCATCGTACAAACCAACTCATTACTTGTACTACATGTTATTACACTGACATAAGTGTTTCCCTTCACAGTAGAAAGGACCAAAGACGCGACGCAATAGATTACACAAAGATGACCAGAATAACAGCACTGATAAAGACAATGCCTAATAAAAATCTATTGGTAGCGAATACTCTGTTCAAGAATCACAGGAGGAGGAGATATACTTGGAACAGCCTGGAGATACAGAAAGATTCCAGTTAGATCACGTCTCGTATTCGTATGTACACTATCCTCCAGGTACAACACTCTGACTTGCTAATCTTTCTGTTTTTCGATCTAAAAGTATTGTACCAAATTTTAAAGGAATGTAATTGTTGGAGATGGATGTCCTTTTCATCGAAGCATCGTGTAGGATAATTTCAGCACCGCAGTCACTTCCCCATTCCCGCTCCCTCATCCACTCCCCCACCCCCTCCACGCACCCTTTCCTTTTCTAGTCACAAATGGTCACCCGGCCGAACGACTGTTTGTAAGCCATCTTGGGATCTTCTGTCTGACTAATTTTACGTTCATGTTCATTTGGCAAGACGTACGTAGGAGGGAGCGTGCGCTCTCAGAATTTTAACACTCGGCCACACAGTGATGTGGAACTCACTTGTAGCGTCTGCCACTCGATCTAAATGAGAATCTCCTTCGCGCTTTCGCGCTTACTAAATGAACCTGTAACGAAAACCGCTCATCATGTCTGCATCTTCTCTTTTTCCTCAATCAGTCCTATATGGTACGGGCCCCAGCCTGATGATCAAGATTCACGTATTAATCGAACGTGTTTCGTAATCTACACTTCCTGAGGATTCTACACTTACAATCCAGTGAATATCACTCTGACATCAACCTTATCTGCTAAGAGTTGTATGTGATCATTTCACATGAAACTGTTCTATACTCATACTCCTAGATATTTGATGGAAATGAGTATTTCCAGTTATTTTTCAGGTGTCGTGTGATTATTAAATAATTGATCTTTCTCTCTATTTGTCAGTAGTACTCTTTGCTTACGTTGAGGGTCAATCGCCGATACCTGCAGAGAGCGTTGATTATCTGCAAGTATTGCTGCATTTTGCTACAATTTTCTAACGTCGTTACATCTCAGTATACAATAGCATCACCAGCAAAAAATCTCATAGAACTTGCGATGTTACCCTCTAGACTATATACAGCATTTTTCAAAGTCCATGCGCCTAGCGTCAGTAGGCATAACTAAGTTAGATAGAGACAAGACGCTTTCCGGAGACGTTAGGTGTCCTTCAAGCTTGGTTATACAACTGCCGTGTGAGTTCATCCAGTCATCTGCTCCCTGTGGAAAGCGGCAGGCCGAACAGTTATTGAATAACCTGTTTCGCTTTCTATTCTACTGCTTCACTGGAGTGGGTTGTACGCTGCACAACCGGTTAGAAAACACTGTTAATTCATTGAAATCTCGTTGTCCCAGGGCCGGAGTAGCGTCGCTGGGAAGCATCAGCGAACATAATGTCGGTAAGAAAAGTTGTTCCCTTTTATATAATCTATAACTTCTAGAAGTCTGTAGCAAGGACATTGACACATCCTATTTGTTATGAAAAGTACAAGACCTTTAATACTCTCGTGAGGTTCTTCCGAAGTTTGCGTCTCAGGATTTCCCTCCCTTAAAGTGGCACACTGAGTTCTGTTTGCTAGAAAATCTTCAATCATGTTTGGCACATAACTGTCCTCAGTATTCACCGCGTTTGACCATTAATGCTCAAGAAAAATGGTTCAAATGGCTCTGAGCACTATGGGACTCAACTGCTGTGGTGATAAGTCCCCTAGAACTTAGAACTACTTAAACGTAACTAACCTAAGGAGAGCACACAACACCCAGCCATCACGAGGCAGAGAAAATCCCTGACCCCGCCGGGAATCGAACCCGGGAACCCGGGCGTGGGAAGCGAGAACGCTACCGCACGACCACGAGATGCGGGCTAATGCTCAAGATTTTCAGTCTCAGAAGTGAACGGTTCTTGTTGACTGCTAATATAATTTGTAATCTGTTTTTTTTTTTCCCTTTGTCTGTTCTGTCGGACTGCTGGGTGGAAATATCGTGAAAGGCTACTAACACAGTCGGCGACTGTTTAACTCATACCAGTGAATGATTCTTCTAATTTAAATGATAATTAAGTAGAGGGAATCCTTTTACGCACCTCTTTGCGTATATTCATAGTGGATGCGAAGTAGTTAACGTGTATTCCATTTGATCTGAAATATGTTTTCGGTGAAGTTAGCTCCATTGAAATCCTGTTTCAGTAGTTCGTTTATAACGCGTCATTATTTGAATAGCAGCAGAATTGCTCCTTGGAAGAAAGGACAAAACAGCAAGTAAAAATCCGTATGGCTGTTCTCGCTGCCGCAGGTACATTACAGTAAACAAATACGTAAACTTGTGCTGTGGCTGCTGATACTGCCTGCTGCTGTTACAGCTGACGCTCTGCGGTAAGAGGAACTGCCATTTCCTAGTTTAGCCTGGAAGGAGTCTAGCGATCTAAAACTTGTCGTAAAGTAAAAATTTTGTAGATAAAATCAGTTGCCTATCGATCATTTATCGATACGAGCGCCAATGTGATCATAACGTTTGTGATCGTAAAATTAGATACAAGCATATTGTCATAGGTTCCTTACTCACGGAAGACTTCTGCGTGCTGCGGTACAGGTGTTGGATGTCATCTGTAGGCAGTCATATTTCCTAGTTGAGAGACCCTTGCGTTTCAGTCACCTACTGATTTTCATTGCCAAATTTATCAATAATCGAAACACAAAAAAAAAGTCAGCTGCTAAGGTTAACTATTTTTACATACAAGTCGGAGACACAACTGGTGTGGAGCAATATCTGATATTAATGAATCACAATTTCCTAAATTTAGTGTAGTACATCGGCTCCAAGTAAAAATAAGTGGATTTAACATAGAAAATTATATCATATTCGTTTTACCAATAAGTGACATGTTTTTACGCGCACATGTACCTTATAATCCGTTTCACATGAAGTATTAGTTTTATATGACCTGAAGGTATACCTGCAGGGTATGAAAGCGGTCGTCTTACAATGAAAACACTATAAACAACGGTTGCGCGATTTCGACTTTCACTTCAATTTTAATGTAGACCATTTCACTATCCCCGATTTTAAATTGTTTGGTAGTCCTTATGTGGATTGTCATTTAACTGTGTTATGTATTAGTCATCATGCATGGCTCGGATCGGATGCTCGTCTGCCGTTTCATACAAGATTTTACCAAGGAATAACATGATTTTGCTCGTACTTGTACCCTGGAAATCGTGGCAAAGGACGTATTAATCTTATATGGCCTGAAGATATACTGCCAGGGTATGGAACCAGTTGTCATACAGTGAAAACACAATAAACAGGTATTTTGGATTTGGACTTTCACTCAGTTTTATTATAGACCATCCCTGATTTTAAATTGTTCGATTGTCTTTCGTATTACGTACATATTTAAGATGTTTCGCTGTCACTGGCGTTTACATTACGCAAGGTTATCATAGTTCAATTGACTATTGTATATTGATTACAGGAATGAACTTTCCGTTCAGTTACTCATTCAATGTAAGATTTGACACCCAGAAATACTAAGACGGGACGGAATGGGTTTTGTTCATTGACCCATTGTTCGTCGTCGACTGTGGAGAAAACTTTCATGCGATTGTGTCCTTGATTTATTATAAACTGTGGCCAAGATGAGGCTAAATGCTTAAATTCGTAGCGACGTACAGCTGAGCCTTGGCGTGACGCTAAATGTTAGTGGAATTCGATTGCAGTTGGCAGCTGTCGGTTGACATCGATTATTGCTACCTCCAGAGGTAGTTCGAGAGGTCTATTGTGTGCAGTGCGGAGGACAAGAACCAAAAAGGTGAGAGCAGGAGAGTGGACATCGGAAGGAGAAAAAGTCGGTAGACGAAACCACAGGTGTGGGGTCAGCCAGTCAGCGGCGACCTCGCTCATATCTGATCGGGAAGCGAATTTGTGTGTTTGTGCCTAATAGTGCGGTTTTCTACCAGATTTATCTCAGCGATTTAATGTGGTTACATTTCGTCAATGGCGGCCTAAATCTTCCGCTGTAACAAACTCTCATTCAGCCAACGGCCTTGTCACAGAGGTCGTGGGAGAGGATAGACGTTGGGGTGGCAACTACCCCTAAACGAGGAAGAATCAGCAATTATCAACGGATGAAGATCCAGAAAGCAATGGAAAACACTGCCTTAAAGACACATAATGGGTACCCGCAGGGCATGTGACCTGTAATTGAAAAATTGTCATAATGTTATGTCCATTGGCAAAAGATGGCGGACTAGTCCCCATTCAGTTTTCCGACTGCCAAGTGGCAGGTGAAGATCAGAAAAAGATTGAATAATCAACGAAAGGATAACTTTCTACGAGTCGGAGGATGGAATGTCAGAAGACTGAAAGTTTCAGGGCAGCTAGAAAATCTGAAAAGGGAAATGGTAAGGCTCAGCATAGATATAGTGGGGGGTCAGCGAAGTGAAATGGAAGGAAGAGCAGAGTGTCTGGTCTAATGTGTTTAGGGTATTAACATCAGCAGGAAATGGTATAACGGGTGTAGGATTCTTTATGAATAGGAAGGTAGGACAGAGAGAGAGTTAGTGTGAACACTTTAGTGGTGAGGTTGTTCTCATCAGCATCGACAGAAGACCGACTCCGACAACAACTGAAAGGTGTGTCGACGTTGCAAGCAGAGGTCGAAGAATTAGAGAAATTTTAAGAGGATATTGACCATGTAATTCAGTACGTAAAGAAACATAATAGTCTTTGGGGACTGGAATGCTGCTGTAGGGGAAGAAACAGAAGAACGGGTTACGCGAGAATCTAGGCATGGTAGTAGAAACGAGAGTGTGGAAAGGCTAACTGAGTTCCTTAGTAAATATCAGTTACTATCAGAGAATACTCTGTTCAAGGGTAACAAGAGGAGGAGGTGTGCTTTGAAAATGCCGGGAGGGGGCCGAAGATTTCAGTTATATTACATCATGGTCAAGCAGAGATTCCAAAATCAGATACTGGATTGTAACTCATACCCCGGAGAAGATGTACACTCAGATCTCCATTTAATAACGATGGAGAATAGGCTGGGGTTTAAGAGACTACTGAGGAAGTATCAGTTTGCAATCAAATGGAATAGTTAAAAACTAAGGAATGATGAGATACCCTTGAAGTACTCTGAGGCTAGAGACACTTCGTTAATGAGTAACCCAATAGGCAGAAGAGTTGAAGAGAAATTGACATCTCTAAACAGGACAATTACAGAACCCGGTAAAAAAAATCGTAAGTACAAGAAAGGCAACTGCGAAGAAACCATTATAAACAGATGAAATACTTCAGTTGATCGAAGAAAGAAGGTATTACAAAAATTGTTCTGGGAAACTCAGGACTACAAACATAGAAGATAATTAGGAACGAAATAAACAAAAACTGCGTGGCAATTAACGCAAAATGGCTGCAAAAAAATATGAAGAAACTGAAAAAGAAGAGTTTTCGGAAGGACTGATTCTACATATAGAAAGTCAAAAAAACCTTCGGTAACATTAAGAGCTGGAGGGGAATTCCCCTTCTAAATGCATAGGAGAGAGCGGACAGGTGGAAGGAATAGATTAAGGTTTCTACGGGGGGGAGGAGGGGAAAATTATCTGTCGACGCGATAGGTGAAGAAACAGTAGTCGACAGGGAAGAGGTAGAAGATCCAGTATTAGTATCAGAATTTGGAAGAGCTTTGGAAGTCTTAAGGTCAAATAATGCACTAGGGATAAATAACATTCCATTGGAATTTCTAAAATCATTTGGGATAGTTGCAACAAAACGCGGTGGTCTCGCGGTTCTAGGCGCGCAGTCCGGAACCGTGCGACTGCTACGGTCGCAGGTTCGAATCCTGCCTCGGGCATGGATGTGTGTGATGTCCTTAGGTTAGTTAGGTTTAAGTAGTTCTAAGTTCTAGGGGACTGATAACCACAGCAGTTGAGTCCCATAGTGCTCAGAGCCATTTGAACCATTTGACTGTTCATGTTGGAATATAGAATGTATGAGACGGGCAGTATACCACCAGACTTTGGGAAAAACGCAATTCCGAAGACAGCAAGAGCCGACAAGTGCAAAAATTATCGCACGTTCTACTTAACAGATCATGCATCCACGTTGCTGACAGGAATAATTCAGTTCGGCTTTAGAAAAGGTAAAGGCACCAGGGAGGCAGTTCTGACATTTCTGTTGATAATGAAAGCCACACTGAAAGAAAATCGACACACGTTCATAGGATTTGTCAACCTGGAGAAAGCGTTTGACAATGTATAATGGTGTACGATGTTCGAAATTCTGTGAAAAATAGGGGTAAGTTTTAGAGAAAGGTGAGTAATAGAGTAATATACTATACGTACAAGAACAGAGAGGGGACAAGAAAACTAGAAGACCAAGAACGATGTGCCCGTACGAAAAAAGATGTGTGACAAGGATGTAGTCTTACACCCCTACTCTTCAGTCTATACACCGAGGAAGCAGTAAGGTGTATGAATGAAAGGCTCAATGGTGTGGTTAAAATTCAGGGTGAAAGGGTATCAATGATAAGGTTCGCTAATGACTTTTCTGTACTCAGTGAAAGTGAGGAATGAACAGTCTAATGAGTACAGAATATGGACTGAGAGTAAATCGAAGAAAGACCAAAATAATGAATAGCAGAAATAAGAACAGCGAGGAACTTAACATTATAATCGATGATCACGATGTAGACGACATTAAGGAATTCTGCTATATAGACAGCAAAATAACCCATGACGGATGGAGCAAGGAGGACATAGAAGCAGGCTGGCACTGGCGAAAAAAGCATTTCTGGCTAAGAGAAGTCTGCTAATATCAAGCATACATCTTAACTCGAGAAAGAAATTTTTGACAATGTATGTTTGTAACAGAGCATTGTATGGTACTGAGACCTGGGCTGTATGAAAACCAGAACAGGAGACAATCGCAGATTTTAGATGTGAAGGCTGAAAATTAGATTGCTTATAAGGTAAGACAAAGAGGAGCTTCTTCGCGGAATCGGTGAAAAAAGGAATATATAGAAAACACTGACTATAATGATTTCATTCAAAATGAATTCTGTAAGTTTGAGAAGGTGTCATATGCCAAGAAAAGACTCAGCGTCTGTTTTGAAACGTGGATCATTTTAACACCTGCAAGGGAATCATATTTCACTAGCATATGCGACGTTGATTTTTCTATATTATTCATATGAAAATGAATTTATCTTTTGACTTAGGGACCTGAAATTACACCCCGTCGTGTTTAATTCAGTACATCCAGCGAGCTATTAAAGTTAGAAAGCCGGCCGCGGTGGTCTAGCGGTTCTAGGCGCTCAGTCCGGAACCGCGCGACTGCTACGGTCGCAGGTTCGAATCCTGCCTCGGGCATGGATGTATGTGATGTCCTTAGGTTAGTTAGGTTTAACTAGTTCTAAGTTCTAGGGAACTAATGACCTCAGAAGTTGAGTCCCATAGTGCTCAGAGCCGTTTGAACCATTTCAAAGTTAAAAAAATTCACTTAAGGTATTCTTATCTACATCCACACATATACTCCGCGAGCCACCTTTCCTGTTCCATTCGGAAATAGAACAAGAGGAAAACGACTATCTATATACCCCCGTATAAACCCTAAATTTTCATATCTTTTCTTGGTGGTCCTTACGTGCAGTGTATGTTGGTGAGAGTAGAATCGCTCGGCAGTCACTTTCGGATGCCGGTTCTCTAAATTTTCACAATAGTGTTCCTCGAAAACAACGTCGCCTTTCCTCCAGGGATTCCCATTTGAGCTCCCAAAGCATCTCCGTAACACTTGCGTGTAGTTCGAACTAACCGGCAGCAAATATAACAGCCCGCCTCTGAACTTGTTCGATGTCTTCCTGTATCCGATCTGGTACTGATCGCAAACACTGGAGCAAAACTCAAGATTAGGTCGCACAAGCGTCCTGAAAGTTGTCTCCTTTACACATGAATTACGCTTTCTCAAAATTCTCTCAATTAATCGATATCACTTGCCTTCCCTACCATAATCCTGACATGCTCGTTCCGTTTCATATCGCTTTGCAACGTTACACCCAGATATTTAAACGAAATGACTGTGTCAAGCAAGACACTACTAATCCTGTATCCGAGTGTTACGGGTTTTTCTATTGTACACATCTGCATTAACTTACATTTTTCAACATTTAGTGGTAAGAAACGTTAGGCTGACAATTAACAATAAAAAACAGAATGAGAAAAGAAACGGACAGAAAAAATGCGGACGGTTACAAGGAAAAACAACGATCAGAAAACTCCATAGATAAAAATGCTCGTCCATCTTGAAAACAGGAAATAAACTTTTAAAAAAATTGAATTCACCTTCTTCCGCGCTTGCAATGCTGCTTGCCTAGGAACCTTCATGTTTGATCATGTTAAACAGCTTTATCATACTGTTTTCATGTCATCATTTTTTTTTCAATGTTTAGTGGCAGAATTAAAGTTGATGTCTTATGAAAGATATTTTTTTCTGTTATTTGGGTGAAATGAAGACGGTCAGAGCTCAAACCCTTCAAAACAACCCTCAAATTAGCTGAGAGAACCTACTCTTAACTGCCTAAGTCTGACCAACATGGGCCGGCCGATGTGGCCGTGTGGTTCTAGGCGCTTCAGTCTGGAACCGCGTGATCGCTACGGTCGCAGGTTCGAATGCTGCCTCGGGCATGGATGTGTGTGATGTCCTTAGGTTAGTTAGGTTTAAGTAGTTCTAAGTTCTAGGGGACTGATGACCACAGATGTTAAGTCCCATAGTGCTCAGAACCATTTCAATTTTTGACCAACATGGCATTAGCACAGGCTACAGAGCAGTCACTCCAACGGGACTGGAGAATTCATGACTCGTATAACAGCATGCATCGCTGTACTGCACTCCATAGAGTCTGAGGCAGTACCAACTCCTCAGATCCTGGAAAGGAAATTTTTCAGTCTTCAAATGACATATTTTGTCCTCATGTAGACAAATAGTAAAGTACTGCTGTGATTAAAATGTGCAACGAGGGAAGGTGGATGACCCAGTAGGAATTAGGAACGGACATCGGACAGCAATATGCAGCCACGTTTGCTTTATTCTAGGGGTGGGCGGCAGAATCCGTGCGCTGAACCGCAACTCAATAAAGTCATGGAAACTCCGTTTCACCAACGTTCTGCAAAGTTTCGCATTACTTTAGATCGCGAGACAATGCCGAAACCGACTCCGCGAGAAGCAAAATATTTAACTACCAGAGAACAGCCCACAACCAAATAAACCAAAGTTATATAATGCAATTGCTGAACACACAATGTGTTGGGTCTCGCTCGACAACGTTAGGCGTAGCACAGTATACCGATCCTGCCTTGGAGGCGGTTAAGTGGGAGATGTGTCTCAGAGCTGGATAGTGACAGATGGTGACCCGAGACTGGACGCGCACGTAGTTTATGTATCAGCCGATAGAGGATAATATTGGATAAGGGACTGATTTAGTTTCGATTGTGCCCACTAGAGTGCACTAAAGTAATAGAATGTTTTTCATAAACTGTTCTAGTATTTTCATAAAGTGTTATTACGTCTTTCTGTGTAGTTGAAATGTTATAAATGTGTTTTAGCAGTATGAATGATGCGTGAGTGTGGTTGAAGGTTAATATGAAGATAATTGTTTAACGAGTTATGTAGTGCGATTTAGTGTGGGAACATTTCCAAGAAGTATGCATGTGGACAAAGGGGATTTTTGTAGAATAGATTTGTAAAGTAAGCTTATGGTAAAGGGAAAGTTAATTCAGGTATAAATGACAATAGTAAATAACTTTATGCATAAGCAAAACTTCAGCATATTAGTTAATTATGTCGATAAAAAGTGCAGTCGTTAGGTTTACTATTTTGCAGTTCTTTATTGATGAACAGCGCAGACTGAGAATGTTGTTTTGCTATTGGCTGTTGAGTAAACTGACCAGTGGTAAAGCAATATTCTTCGCGCGCCTTTCTCTGCTGGTAGAGAAGACTTCGAGTATTCTAGAGAGGAGTCAGAGCCTAGCCATGAAGCACTTCGGACGTGTGTAGTAGTAGTTCGGCGGCCGGGGTGACCGAGCGGTTCTAGGCGTTACAGTCTGGAATCGCGCGACCGCTACGGTCGCAGGTTCGAATCCTCCCTCGGGCATGGGTGTGTGTGATGTCCTTAGGTTAGTTAGATTTAAGTAGTTCTAAGTTCTGTAGGACTGATGACCTAAGAAGTTAAGTCCCATAATGCTCAGTGCCATTTGCCATTTGAAGTAGTATTTCCGATGGAAATGGGAAGTTGCCGGATCTAGCAGTGTTTCATACATCAAAAGTGTTGTAAAGTGACGGCATATTCCGATGGGTGTGTAGAAATTTCGGAATTTTTAAGTGAATTTTGTAAAGAGAAAAGACATAAATACGACGTGGCGTATTGAGCAGGTCGGTGGCTAAAAACAGTGACTGCATTAGGTACCGACAGACTTAATATTTGGCGAGCATTCGCAGTCAAAAACAATCCGTATTTTTTTAGCTATTACGTTCTCGGGAAATACAACACAATAAACTTGCTTACGTGAGAGAAAGGGATTGTGAGTGACTGTGTTGAGACTAGCACGGGCTCGACAGTGATACTTGTTCACCGAAGTTTCAGAATATATTAATTAAGGACAAAATTTCCAACCTTTCATTTCGTGTGAAAACTTTCTCCTGAAACGTAGATTTAGTGACTTTAATTGCAGCCTGGTTCACTCGAAGTACAGTAGGTTTCGCTCTGCTTCCCTACTGATGGTCTGCTGAGACAATGTTCACAAGTAGGTGAAGGTTCGTCGTAAAGGGACGGCAAGAACCGCGCCGCCGCAAACGCTACGCATGCAGTTTAGTGGAATCACAGACAATAATTTCTATAACTGCCTGACAATTTTGTAACGAATGACCTGTACTTCAGGCCACCCACACTATTTCAGCGGCAGGCAAAATCCTATAAATGCTACACAAGTAAGAAATGAAGAATTATGTATGTATTTGGGGAAACTGAAATGTATACGCATACAAACTGAAACTAGCACTGTATGTGGAAGGAACCGATATAATTCCATACCACAGCATTTCACAGAATTTTAACCGAGTAGTTGATTAAGTAGAGTGGCATAAGTGAAGCAAATAAGTACTCAATTTTCTTTTCTTTCTTTTTTTTTTTCAATTGCGAATGTGTTGTTATACAGCAGCTCAAAAGTTCAACAAGCTTGTGAAAGATTTAAAATTTTAGTGTAGCTAATATTTCTGAAGTTTTATACAAACAGTGTTTTGGTGAGGGCTTCCACAGCTCAGAGGCATTATGAATAACAGTAACATTTTCGCAAAGAAGATTCTTGGTGTTTCCATACCAGCAAAGAGTGACAAATGGGCATACTACCGGGTCAGCTGCAAACGCATGTAAGAATTGAGCCCCGTCTGCTCGTATACCTGCTGTAATCGCGCACATTCAGCAAGTGAACACTTCTCGTAGGTCCTGTCAACAGGTTTTACACCATGCAGGGGTGTAATACTGAGTGTTGAGTGTTGTTACTGTTATGCAAGGTAAAAGACGTATATGATGTTAATGTGAAAGTCGCAGACGGCCTGTATATTATAACAGATACGATGGCTCCAACACATATCGATTGACTCCATCAGCTGGGCAATGATGACCGTTGGCAGTATAGCTTTGACCTGCTGTTTACTGTAGTGAACAGTGTCCAATGAACAGGTACAGTGTAATGTTCAATATAATAAATGATGCCGCGCAGGATTAGCCGTGCAGTCTAAGGCGCTGCAGTCATGGACTGTGCGGCTGGTCCCAGCGGAGGTTCGAGTCCTACCTCGAGCATAGGTGTGTGTGTTTGTCCTTAGGGTAATTTAGGTTGAGTAGTGTTTAAGCTTAGGGACTGATAACCTTAGCAGTTAAGTCCCATAAGATTTCACACACATTTGAACTTTTTGTTTTTTGATAAATCATGTTTTTTTTTGTTTACAAAGTATCCCACAAAGTCTGTATTGTTATTTAAATACGTGTTTGGAATGTTATTCTTGTTTGAATTCACTATATCAGCAGTTACACATAGTGTTTAATAGTTCGTATTACAGACTTCTAGGGGGTTGTTGAGAGGCCTTAATAGACCATGCCACCAATGTCCGGAATCTACCGTTTGGATGGAAAACAGTTTTGAACATGGGGTCACTTTCAAATATCTCGTTTCACGATACGCACAAAAACTGAGAGGACAGCTCCCTCTTTAGTCACTGTTGTTATCATGCCACCACATGCCATTTTCGTCCGACTGCAGCGGCTGCGAGGAACTGGTACGTTCGCAACTGGGAAGACTGACTCAGTTGCTCCAAGGACGCTCTGTCCTCTCGACTTTGAAGAGGACACCATTTGTCATCCAGAAGATCATAGAACAACAAGTGTTCGAAACAATTCCCATGCCATGGGCTCCTGCAGAGCTCACACATTAGAGTTCATCATCATAGCCGTGTGCGAATCGAGAAGCCGGAGATTTGAAAGAAATACGATCTTGGAACTTATTTTACATCAAAAGGGTATACCTCCGGACCCGAGTTTCTTCTCGAAACTTTACGTACTAAGTCACCTGTACAGCCTGTAGAAGCCTTTAAGAGAATTTGTGACACACCCTCAATTATTTAAATGACGTATGTCGACAATATAAACCCATACTGCATGACCGTGTTATGAGTATAAGGGGTAAGCACTTGAAAATAATTCATCACCGAAATCAGCTAACTCTGTGAATAAATGAATATTGTCATAACAAATGAAAAATTATAAAACGAATTGTCATTCAATAAATATATGTCTGTAGCACTCGACACAACTACACTCCTGGAAATTGAAATAAGAACACCGTGAATTCATTGTCCCAGGAAGGGGAAACTTTATTTACACATTCCTGGGGTCAGATACATCACATGATCACACTGACAGAACCACAGGCACATAGACACAGGCAACAGAGCATGCACAATGTCGGCACTAGTACAGTGTATATCCACCTTTCGCAGCAATGCAGGCTGCTATTCTCCCATGGAGACGATCGTAGAGATGCTGGATGTAGTCCTGTGGAACGGCTTGCCATGCCATTTCCACCTGGCGCCTCAGTTGGACCAGCGTTCGTGCTGGACGTGCAGACCGCGTGAGACGACGCTTCATCCAGTCCCAAACATGCTCAATGGGGGACAGATCCGGAGATCTTGCTGGCCAGGGTAGTTGACTTACACCTTCTAGAGCACGTTGGGTGGCACGGGATACATGCGGACGTGCATTGTCCTGTTGGAACAGCAAGTTCCCTTGCCGGTCTAGGAATGGTAGAATGATGGGTTCGATGACGGTTTGGATGTACCGTGCACTATTCAGTGTCCCCTCGACGATCACCAGTGGTGTACGGCCAGTGTAGGAGATCGCTCCCCACACCATGATGCCGGGTGTTGGCCCTGTGTGCCTCGGTTGTATGCAGTCCTGATTGTGGCGCTCACCTGCACGGCGCCAAATACGCATACGACCATCATTGGCACCAAGGCAGAAGCGACTCTCATCGCTGAAGACGACACGTCTCCATTCGTCCCTCCATTCACGCCTGTCGCGACACCACTGGAGGCGGGCTGCACGATGTTGGGGCGTGAGCGGAAGACGGCCTAACGGTGTGCGGGACCGTAGCCTAGCTTCATGGAGACGGTTGCGAATGGTCCTCGCCGATACCCCAGGAGCAACAGTGTCCCTAATTTGCTGGGAAGTGGCGGTGCGGTCCCCTAAGGCACTGCGTAGGATCCTACGGTCTTGGCGTGCATCCGTGCGTCGCTGCGGTCCGGTCCCAGGTCGACGGGCACGTGCACCTTCCGCCGACCACTGGCGACAACATCGATGTACTGTGGAGACCTCACGCCCCACGTGTTGAGCATTTCCGCGGTACGTCCACCCGGCCTCCCGCATGCCCACTATACGCCCTCGCTCAAAGTCCGTCAACTGCACATACGGTTCACGTCCACGCTGTCGCGGCATGCTACCAGTGTTAAAGACTGCGATGGAGTTCCGTATGCCACGGCAAACTGGCTGACACTGACGGCGGCGGTGCACAAATGCTGCGCAGCTAGCGCCATTCGACGGCCAATACCGCGGTTCCTGGTGTGTCCGCTGTGCCGTGCGTGTGATCATTGCTTGTACAGCCCTCTCGCAGTTTCCGGAGCAAGTATGGTGGGTCTGACACACCGGTGTCAATGTGTTCTTTTTTCCATTTCCAGGAGTGTATATAGTTATTAGGTGACAATTCATTTTCTATTTCTACTTCGTTATGATAAAATTGAATGTCGTGGGGCGAGGGCCTCCCGGCGGGTAAACCTGATCGCCTGGTGCCAGGCTTTTGAGGTAACGCCACTTCGGTGACTGGCTCGTCAATTATGATGATGATGACGACACAAACACCCAGTCCCCGAGCGGAGAAAATCCCCTAACCAGCCTGGAATCGTACCCGGGTGCCCCGGCATGACAAGCCGGCGCACTGTCCACTCGGCTGCGATGGCGGACTTGTTATGATAACATTCATTTATTCACACAGTCAGCTGATTTCGGTGATGTACTCGGTGTAATGAAACCTTTAAGTACCAGCCCACTGCTTGAATATTGCTCAGCAGTGTGGGATCCGTAGCAGATAGGGTTGCTAGAAGAGATAGAGAAGATCCAACGCAGAGCAGCGCGCTTCGTTACAGGATCATTTAGTAATCGCGAAAGCGTTACGGAGATGATAGATAAACTCCAGTGGAAGACTGCGGGAGAGACGCTCAGTAGCTCGGTACGGGCTTTCGTTAAAGTTTAGAGAACATACCTTCACCGAAGAGTCAAGCAATATATTGCTCCCTCCTACGTATATCTCGCGAAGAGACCATGAGGATAAAATCAGAGAGATTAGAGCCCACACAGAAGCATACCGACAATCCTTCTTTCCACGAGCGATACGAGACTGGAATAGAAGGGAGAACCGATAGATGTACTCAGGGTACCCTCCGCCACACACCGTCAGGTGGCTTGCGGAGTATGGATGTATATGTAGATGTAGATGTAGATAGCTGGAGGGGGAAAAGTCGTACTTTGCACACGTTTGCAGATACCTATGATCGCATAAAAAGATGTTTGTTAATGGTGACTGGTCAGAATTGAACAAATCGTCTTCTGCCATACAACCGAGTGAGTTGCCGCAAGGGTTAGGACACAGGACACGCGCACGGGACAGTTCAGACCCTCGTCCGACAATCCCGAATTAGGTTTTCCCTGAGTTCCCTAAATCCCGTAAGGCAAATGCCGGGATGGTTCCTTTAAAAGGGCATGGCCGATTTCCTTCTCCGGCCGTCGGCAATCCTAGCTTGGGCTCCGTATCTAATGGCCAATCTTCCCTTATCTTTACGGCATAAACTTCTGCTATGCTCAGCGCCTCCGGGGATCACTGAAGGAGATTCGATATGGTCTGAAGATGACTTGCATAGATTAAAACTGTTCACTATTAACTTTAGCAACACCAACGCATTTTCCACAACGCGCCCCACTTGGTGGTGATGGGGTGGGTTGGGAGGGGGGATGGGGGTGGGAGGAGAGGTGTAATACTTTCTGCTAACAGTTAAAATTTTTTTTTTAAAACGTAAAATTCATAGTTCGGCTTATATAGACAAACTACTCTTTTACGATATGCTATTGATGTATACGTCGGTCCAGAACTCGAAAGTACTTTTTATAACACTTACTAGTATCAAAGCATTTTCAATAACGTGTACCACAAAGGGCGATGGTCGAATGTCGCTTTATGCCCACCCCAAAACAGTTGTAAGAAATGTAATTTTCGTTAATTATTGCTGACTTTAACTCACAAGGCGCTTCTTCAAGAGCTGCTGATGTGTGAGTAAGATCCTGAACTTGAAATGCAGAAAGTGCGTCTGTTAATAGGACTTAAATTTTTGGGTCACGTTTCACGGAAAAATTTTAAACATTTATGAGATCTGATAGAAAATTCATTAAAAATAATTTTTTGCAAAATTTTAAAAATAAAAGTAGCTCATTACAATATTTATTAAAGTTGGTTAAAAGCACCCCCTCTCCCCTTTGCTACTGCCAAGGTTACTATAACGTCCTCTATTTGACGGTCAGAGATGACTATTTTTTACCATTGATTTTAGATCGCTATTATTCCAATTACCTTATCAAAATTCATCAATGAACAATAGCTCAGAAAGCATACACGTGAGCTGTATAATGTCAGTGGCACCTGGCTTACGTAATTCCGTAGAGGCAGGTAACATATGCTTGCAACTTACGATGTCGACAGTATTTAAAATAAATACCTTGCTTCACGAAAAAAAGCTTTACTCCGCCTACACGCCAACCATCGCGAGCCGCGTTTAAACTTGAAAGAGCAAACGTTGCCATTTCGTTCCAGGGGAACGTTATTTGAACATACGGCATTTTAAAAGCTAAGCGGACTAAAGACTGTCAGAATTTTTTAGTACGTGAGGGATTCACGCCAATGAAATACTTATTGCTGTTTTTCTCGTAGGCGGGCAGGCCGGCCCTGGAGAAACGAAAACGGAGGAATTACGGGAGTCCCGCACAATAATGAAACGCGCCCGTCCCGGCAAAGGGAGTGAGCGCCAGCGCCCGCGCGGCGGTAAATTCTTTTATTTATTCCATTAACAAGTAATCAGAGGAGCCGCGGGCTCTGCGAAAGAGTTATTACATGTTTACTTTCCGGCTTCGGCGGCGCTGCCGCTGTAGCGGTGGGGGCTTAACGGCGTCGCCACCTAAGCGGCTTAGCTACCGTCCGGCGCTGCCGGCGAGCGTAGCTTGGCGTAGCGCGGCGCTGCAGCACCAGCCGCCCTGTGGGCGAACCTCGCAGCTCACGGGCTGCGCCCGCCACATCAAAGCAGCTGGCGCCGCGCAAGTTGCAGCTCCGTGCTGCGCTGCCCGGCTCCACAGCCGCCTGCGGACCCCAGCTCTCGTGTGATCCCTTCAGCTCAATCACCATCACCATCATACGGTTCTGCGTGGAGCAGAAACTGACCTCCACTTAACGCGGTTGACCTAATGGAGTGGCGCGCGAAAAACCGAATACTGGACAGCTAATTATCGCCCACCAGTCGTCACGTATTGTTTCGAAACTGTTGTGAACACAATTGGTATTGTCAGAAAGAAAGCCGTTGCGACATGGTTAAATGCGTGAAGTAAATATCTTGGCGAGACGTTATCTTCTTCAAGAAAGAATTGCAGTAGGGAAGACGTACGTGTCTCCGGGTTCATTTAAGGTAACGAGGGACATTTTCGCAAAGAAGTTTCCTGGCGTTTCCATACCAGCAGAGAGCAGTATATAGGCTTTGGTGACAAAATGGTATCCTACAGGGTCAGTTGCAAACGCAAAAGAATCGAGCCCCGTCTGTACGTATACTCGCTGTGATCGCGGATGTTCAACAAGTGAACGCTTTGCATAGGTCCTGTCAACGTATTTTACACCAAGTACGGATGAGGTCCTACAAAATGAAAGGTGTCCAGGAACTGTAGGAGAATCATAAGGCAAAACGTGTGAATCAGCTGTACGTGGCTATGTCAAACAGCTGAGAGTAGAATGTTCGATCCGCTGCTGTATTTCATAAGCTATTAACCCCTGTTACATCTGACAGAACCAGAACGAGATACTGACCAACAAGCGATCGCTACACGAATAATGATGAAACTCTTCACGCTGAAAAAATTCGAAGTGTAGCTTGCCATGTGAGCAAGTCGGATTTTGGAGCCCAAATTTTTTTAATCAACGGTAAACACTGCTATGTAAATGAAAATTTTTAGGTGACAGTTGACCTCTCATTAACGTACGTATTCTGTCTTTCAAGAGGATGGGGCGACCTGTCACACTATACGTGAGTCGACCTCAGGAATTGGTGAGAGATCCACAGTAGAAAGAACTGACAGTAAGTAAATATGCCCTCCGCGTACTCCGGACTTAGTCACTTATGACGTTTCTGTCTGGCAGTCTAAAGGGAAAAATGTACGCAAATAACCCAAAAACGTTACAGGACTTGAAGGACAATACTCGTAGTGAAATTTTGACAACTAACGCGGCATTGTTGCGCACAGAGTATGTTAACACGTTATGGGGCGTGCAAACGTGCATTGAAGCACAACGAGATCATTTTCAGCATCTAATGTAATGTAAAGGACAAGATCCATTCAGTGAAAATTGACCTTTTGCATTGGCGTATTTCTTACTTTTTTATTACCTAATTACTATATTTTTATCTATTTATTGTTATATCTGCTGGTGATGGGAAACAACTCTTGCTTAATGAGCAAGCATTCTGTAATCTGGTCCGCTATCTGTGCGCCACCCTGTACAAGACAGTCTGAATGTTCACTGGTATCGGTGCAAAGTGGGTCCGAGAAGAAATCTAGGCGTCTCGATACAAATCTCGCTGAGCACCTCAGAAAATATTCCTCGAACGCCCTCTAGATACTTTTGCGTAAACTGGTGAACAACATGGGACTGGATTATGCCCCATAATGATCTGTGCAACGTGGTCAGGTCTGCACCACACGCCTGCCTTTAAATCAGGGTTGAGATGTTGCTGAACAACGCCCAATCCACCAGCCTCCTAACATGCACATGTTTCATGAAGACATTCACGCACATCAATAGCAAATATAGTTTGAGTACTGTCTTGCTGCAACCACACATGACCCATGATTCTCTAGTCTCAGAAGTGACACCTTTGCTACTCGTCTGAATAAGTATTTCCATTCACGTTCCTTTCAAAGAAATACGGTCACTACAGGTGTCGTGATGACAATCCGCACCATATCCAACTCTTGCACATAATGGAGGTTTTCCTTACACCGGAAAACTATATTCCTCCTGTTTCAACTGCAATCTATCACAAGAAAATAACACCCCTGCTACACGCTGTTTCATATCAATGCACATAACTGATTCGGACATAGGTCTATATCCGTTCGTGTTAGGTTCACGCATTGTTAAAAGTTTTGTAGGAAGTTAAGATGCACTTTGGCGAGTGGACTAAGTTGGAGGCCGCGGTATTGCTTTAGCGCCGGTGACACATGTTTCATCTCCCGTTTATTCGTGTTCATTTCGTGGTCTGTGTTTAGAATTGCCTGAAACCACAAAACGTACCTGCCAGTCAGAGAGGGATGCTTTTCATCCGCTTCAAAAAAGCAACGTAAAAAATCTTTACTTCCCCATTTGTACAAAGTAATGAGCTGTACAGATACTTTTCGGACTACCTGCATATAAAATCATAAAAGGTAGTTAAATGTTTTTCCCACTGAATCCATTGTCTTTCGAGTGAGCAGCCTTCTCAAATTTGATGCGGCCCGCCACGAATTCCTCTCCTGGACGAACACCTCAATCTCAGAATAACACATGCAACCTAAGTCCTTAATTATTTGTTGGATGTATTCAAGTCAGTGTCGTCCCTAAACTCTATGTCCTGTTTTACCAGGAAAGAAGTTGGTCCCAGAAGCGTGTCCTAACATACTCTCCTGCCTTCTTGACAGTAATTTTCACATGTTCCTCTCTTCAGCGGTTATGCGGAGAACCTCCGCATGTGTTATGGTGCACAACAATATTAAAATGTTTCTATTTCGCTACATATCGAACGGTTTGATTCTCTTCTTTTACGATATTTCCACAGTCAGTGGTTCACTGCCATACAATGGTGACCTCCAAACATACGTTTTCAGAAATTTCTTCCCAAATGAGAAATTTCTTGCTCAAATGAACGCCTATCTTTGATACTAGTAGTCTCCTTTTAGTAAGAAATGCCCTCTTTGTGAGCTACTTTGCTTTTTGTGTGTTCCTTGCTTCGTACGCCTGATGTTACCTTGCTTGAAAAGTAGAAAAATTCCTTAACTGTGTCCGTTTCATTATCACCCAATGTGATGCTAAGTTTATCCCTAATCGCATTTATGCTGATACTTATTACCTTTCTCTGTCTTCGGTTTACTCAAAGTCTATACTTTTAACTGTATTGATTCCATTTCCTAGGTGCTGCATTGCTTTTTCTCTTTCACCGAAGACAGCGATGTTGTCAGCATGTCTTAACACTGATATCTTTTCATCCTGAATTTTAATCCCACTCTAAAACATTTCGTTTATTTCCGTCGTTAATTCTACGATGTACAGATTGAACGACAGGAGCGAAAGAATTCATTTCTCTCTCACAACTTTTCTACTCCGAACTTTTCGTTCTTATTGTTCCCTCTAGGTTCTCGCAAATGTTATATATTAGTAGTCTTTCACTATAGCTTACATAATTTCTTTCTTAGAATTTCCTATATATTGCGCCTTTTTACATTGTCGAACGTTTTATTAAGTCTTGCTTCCATTATCAAGTGCATCGTCGGAAGTGCCTCTCTGGGGCTTTCAGCGTTCCAAAAGGGAAATTGATCCTCTAACAACCCTCAGTCTTCATTTCCACTATTTTAGATATTACTCGTGTCAGCAACTAGGATGGACATGTAACTTGATTATGCGATACTTCTAACACTTTCTGCGTTTTACTTCTTCGGGATTGTGTGGATTATTTTTTCCAAAAGTCTCATATACAGTACACACAAACTTAAACAGTCGTTTATTTACGACTTTTTCCAATGGTTTTAGGAATTATAAATAAATGAAACCTATTCCTCCTGGCGTATTGGACCGCGAGCCTTCCACACCTCTGGAACCAGTATATCCCTACTCTCATATTTTTCTTCTATCACATGAGACAGGTGCTACCCCTCGTATAGACCTTCAGTATAATCTTTCACCCTATCTTCTCTCTCCTCTGTACTTAACGATGGAGATCCTACTTTACTTTTGAAGTTGACGTCCAAGCTTTTATTTCGTGGAAGATTGTTTGGAATTTCCAATAAGATGGATCGGTCTTGCCAACGATAATTAATTTCGATTACCTTTCATTTTCTAGCAGCCATTTCGACTTGGCTTCCATGAACTTCCTGTTTACTTCTTTCCTATGTGACTTACACCTTTGTATTCTTGACTTCAACATGTTTGTATTCCCTTCTATCGTCGATCAATCGAAGTGTTTCTGATGATACCCAAGGTTTATTCAGCGTTATCCTCTTTGTACCTATGTTCCAAATTCTGTGATTGCTATATTAGAGATGCCAATTTCTCTTCAGCTTAACCGTCTACAAATACATTCATTAGAACGGTAATTATAGCCTCAGAGAACTTCAGACACAACTCACTATTCTGCAGTACTTTAGGACACCACTTCTTTGAACATGTTTCTTCTGGAGGATCTATTGAACTTCAGCCTACTCATCACTATTAGAAAGTGGTGATAGTCTACCTGCCTCTAGGTACTCCTAACAATCCAATATCAGATTTCGTAACCTCTGTCCGACCTTCATGTAATCCGGCTGGAATGTTTCCATGTCTTTAGATCTTTCCCAAGTATAATGCTTACATTTGTGATCACTTTTATGACCACATTAACTAACTGTGGTACATTCCTGTTCATAATGAATCCCATTTTCTTCTCTGCTGCTGTAGATATTGCCCTACATTATTTTGAGCAGACATCGTTCTCTTCATTCAATTTCGCGTCACGGAACCCCGCCCGCTTCCTCCTCTACACCTAGACTTTGCTTTTCCATTATCGTTTCAGGTTCTTAGCTTCCCTATCACATTCAAACTTGTTCTGCGACTCGCAGGTTCTTAAACTTCCGTTGACCATTCAGTGTTTTTCTAATGGGTGCCTTCCTTGTGGCGGTCCCCTCGCAGAGATGGTGGACTAGACAGGAAGCTCTTGCCAACGGAGAGATCAACATAACACTTTTTCAGTTACTGGTCGTATGTCCTCATTTAATGAAATGGTTTCCACTGCCCTCAGAATTTTCATACTATTCATCAGTGCTTTTTCTTCCACCCTTGAAGGGCAGTTACGCTATTTGTCCACTCTTTCACCTTTTGACAAGGCCGTAGGCAGATCAAGGATGAGGACTTATATCTAAGGTCTTCGGTCACCATTACTGAAAATTTGTCAATTTAAGCAGTGGCTGTGTGCCAATCCGGAAGCCGAGGCTTTTTGATTGGTCAAAGACGCTCTTCATAGGCCAACAATTTTCCGATCTCTCCACTATACGGGGCGAATACCCTATGGCTAGCACCGTAGATTTTTACGGAAATACAAAGTGCTATTGACGTATGGTTTTCACAGACTGGATTTGTAGTCACGGGCTCGTATTTTTACTCAATAAAAAGACTGTAATAATACTTAGATAGCGCAGTTTTAGTAGTTAACTTTAACATACTAAAAGTAAGGGAAATTAGAATGTCAGTGGTGTTTGTTGTAGGACTCTAATGCGGGGCGTTTACGAATTATCGTATTTTGAGCAGTTCCCAAAGACACTTCTACAAACACATGTGGTAGCACGGACTAAAAAACAACAACAGTGCATACACTAATTACGTGGATTCTGACCAGTAACGAGACAACTGATTATCACAGGCTGTGTTCAAAATGACCAGCGGCAGCTGCAATTCCTTTTTTTCTTTTGTCATCAATCTTCTGACTGGTTTGATGCGGCCCGCCACAAATTCCTCTCTTGTGCTAGCCTCTTTATTTCAGAGTAGCACTGCAACCTACGTCTTCAATTATTTGCTGCATGTATTCTAATATTTGTCTTCCTCTACAGTTTCTGCCCTCTACGGCTCCCTCTAGTACCATGGCAGTCATTCCCTCATGTCTTAACAGATGTCCTATCATCCTGTCCCTTCTCCTTATCACTGTTTTCCACATCTTTTTTTCCTTTCCGATTCTGCGTAAAACCTCTCCATTCGTAAACCTCATTAGTCGACGTAATTTTCAATATTCGTCTGTAGCACCACATCAGAAATGCCTCGATTCTCTTCTGTTCCGGTTTTCCCACAGTCCATGTTTCACTACCATACAATGCTGTAATCCAGACGTACGTTCTCAGAAATTTCTTCCGATATTTGATACTAGCAGACTTCTCTTGGCCAGGAATGCCTTTTTTGCCATAGCTAGTCTGCTTTTGATGTCCTCCTTGCTCGGTGCGTCATTGGTTATTTTACTGCCTAGGTAGCAGAATTCCTTTTAACTTCATCTACTTTGTGACCATCAATCCTGATGTTAAGTTTATCGCTGTTGTCATTTCTACTAATTCTCATTACCTTCCTCTTTCTTCGATTTACTCTCAGTCCATATTGTGTACTCATTAGACTGTTCATTCGTTCAGCAGATCATTTAATTCTTCTTCACTTTCACTCAGGATAGCAATGTCATCAGCGAATCGCATCACTGATATCCATTCACCTTGAATTTTAATTCTACTCCTGAACATTTCTTTTGTTTCCATCATTGCTTCCTCGATGTTCAGATTGAACAGTAGGGGCCAAAGGCTACATCCTTGTCTTACATCCGTTTTCGTACGAGCACGTCGTTGTTGGTCGTCCACTCTTATTATTCCCTCATGGCTGTTGTACATATTGTACATGACCCATCTCTCCCTGTAACTTAACATATTGTGCTCAGAATTTCGAACATCTTGGACCATTTTACATTTTCGAACACTTTTTCCAGGTCGACAGATCCTACGAACGTGTCTTGATTTTTCTTTATTCGTGCTTCCATTATTAAACGCAACATCAGAGTTGCCTCTCTCGTGCCTTCACTTTTCCTAAAGCGAAACTAATCGTCATCTAGCGCATCCTCAATTTTATTTTCCATTCTTCTGTATATTATTCTTGTAAGCAACTTAGATGCCTGTGCTGTTAATCAGATTGTGCGATAATTCTCGCAATTATGAGCTCTTGCCGTCTTCGAAAATTTTTGGATGATGCTTTTCCGAAAATCAGATGGTATATCGCCAGATTCATACATTCTACACACCAACATGAATAGTCGTTTTGTTTCCACTTAAGCCAATGATTTTAGAAATTCTGATGGAATGTTATCTATCCCTTCTGCCTTACTTGATCTTAAGTCCTCCAAAACTCTTTTAGATTCTGATTGTAATAGTGGATCCTCTATCCCTTCTAAAGTGATTCTTATTTCTTCTTCTATAAATTCAGACAAATCTTAACCCTCATATAGTCTTTCAATGTATTGTTTCCACGTATCCGCTCTCTCCTCTGCATTTAACAGTGGAATTCCGGTTGCACTCTTAATGCTACCACACTTGCTTATAATGTCACTGAAGGCTGTTTTGACTTTCCTGCATGCTGAGCCTGTCATTCAGACAATCAATTCTTTTTCGATGTCTTCACATTTTTCCTGCAGCCATTTCCTCTTAGCTTCCCTGCACTTGCTTTTCATTTCATTCCTCAGAGACTTGTAGTCCATTATTTCTGAGATTCCAGGAACATTTTTGTGCTTCCTCCTTTCATCAATCAACGTAAGTATTTCTACTGTTACCCATGGTTTCTTCGCAGTTACCTTCTTTGTACCTATGTTTTCCTTCCCAACTTCTGTGATGGCCCTTTTTAGAGATGTCCATTTCTCTTCAACTGTACTGCCTCCTGAGCAACTCCTTATTGCTGTATCTATAGCCTTAGAGAACGTCAAGCGCGTCTCGTCATTCCTAAGTACTTCCGTTCAAATGGTTCAAATGGCTCTGAGCACTATGGGACTCAACATCTTAAGTCATAAGTCCCCTAGAACTTAGAACTACTTAAACCTAACTAACCTAAGGACATCACACACACCCATGCCCGAGGCAGGATTCGAACCTGCGACCGTAGCAGTCCCGCGGTTCCGGACTGCAGCGCCAGAACCGCTAGACCACCGCGGCCGGCTAAGTACTTCCGTATCCATCTTCTTTGCGCATTGATTCTTACTGACTAATGTCTTGAACTTCAGCCTACTCTTTATCTCTACTATATTGTGATCTGAGTCTATATCAGCTCCTGCGTACGCCTTACAATCCAGCACCTGATTTCGGAATCTGTGTCTGACCATGATGTAATCCGACAGAAATCTTCCGGTATTACCCGGCCTTTTCCAAGTATACCTCCTCCTCTTGTGATTCTTGAACAGGGTATTCGATATTACTAGCTGAAACTCTCCCATACGACACGTTTACACTCCGTGGACGCTGACGTTCCACCTTATGAAGCCAACAGGGGTTGTCAGCAGATTAACAGTGCATGTTTGGGTGGTTTACCTGGCCAAGATTGGTAAATGTGGCTTCATCACTGGTTAAGATACATGATACATCCTGTCTCAATGTCCATGGACAGAAGCTAAGACGATTGTCATAGTCGTTTCCATGCAGCTCTTGATGGAGAGAGATGTGATAGCTTTGGTACCTATTTCGATTAAAAATCCGTAGGACACTTGTCTGACTCATGCCACATCCTCATGCGGTTGCGCGGGAGCTAACATGCGGATCAGCTACAACAGCAGAAAGAACATTAATTATTACCTCATTTGTCGTCAGTTGTTTCCTTCTGTTACGTCTTTTACTGACACTTTGACGTAACTGGTTGAAGAGTTTGATAAACAATTGTATGATGTTAGGAAGAACTCCGCTAAAAGCTGCTACAGTTAACGCCGCATCATCAGGTGCAACGTACATGGTGAAAAGCAAAGTACAGTATCACGACATTTTGGGGATATTAAACTTAACAAGGGAGCGTCTAAAATAGATTCACAACGTTAAAAAATCAGAGGTATGTCCATCGCTCCTAGCCAAAATTTACTATTCAGCGAATAACGTCAATACTATGACCAGCGAAAGATAAAAAATACATTCTATAAATGTGCCTCCATGTAAAAATAAATCAGTGGACTCTAAAAGTTTTTAAAAATTTGCCACTGCTAGCATGATTAGACGCGGCGCTATGGAAATTGCTATATGGAAAGTATCAGATGGAGTTCAGTGACTTACAGCGTCACGGTAGGCCGCTTTTGCTTTGCCCTGCACCGAGCTACCCTGACGTCACACATGTAAGACACTGCCACCTGATGCTTTCAACATCTTTGATTAACCTCGTTAGAGCTTTACATTCCCTTTCTACAGAACTGCCTACTGTGCGAAGCTTTATCACACTAACTACAGCCTCAGAGAACTTCAAGCATGTGTCTTCGTTCTTTACTATTTTAGTACCAACTTCTTTGCGTACAGATTCTTGCTGACCAGTCTTTTGAATTTCAGCCTAGTCTTCTTAATTCCTAAATTGTGACTTCACTATATAACTACTCCTGGTTACATCTTACAATCCAGTATCTGATTTCGGAATGTCTACCTGTCGAGGAAGTAATCTAACTGGAACCTTTCAATATCTCCCAGACTTTTCCAAGTATACCTCTTCCTCTTGTGTTTCTTGAACAATGTATTCGCTATTAATAGCTGAAATATATTACAAAACCAAGAAGCCTTTCTTCTCTCTGATTTCTACTACCAAGACCATATTTTCAAATAACTCTGTCTTCTCTTCCTTCTCCTAGAACCGCGTCCCAATCTCCCATGACGATTAGATTGTCGTCTTCCTTTACGTGCTGAGTTAATCTTTCATTATCCTCATACACTTTCTCTATCTCTTCATCTTTTGCTTGCGACGTTTGTACGTATGCCTGAATTATTGTTGCCGGAGTTGATTTGCTGTCGATTCTAACGAGAAACGACCTGTCACCTGAACTGTTCACAGTAATGCTACCTATCCCTTGCTGTTCATATTGTCCTATATTATCCTTTATTGTCTGGCCTAAAATCCTTGTCTTCCGTCCATTTCTCTTAAAAAACACCACTATATCACGATTGATCTTTAGCATTTCGCTTTTAAGAATGTCTTGCTTTCTTGCCATCTTCAGACATTCCACGCTCAGTTTATAGAACTTTACACTTTCGTTTGGTACACAATCTTTTTCTCATGGTCACCTCCCCGTGGCAGTCCTTTCCCAGAGCCTCGAATGGGCGACTAGTCCGAAATCTTTTGCCAACGAAGAGATCAATATGACACGTTTTCAGTTACCGCGCACATGTTCTGTGGATGCGCATTATGTGTCCTTAATATAGTGTATTCCATTGCCTTCTGCTTCCTCATGTCGTTTATGATTGTTGCGTCCTCCACCTTTTAAGGGAAGATTCACACCCCGAGCAAGAGATTGCCCTAAGCCTCTGACCCCTTCTTCGTCCTTTTTGACAAGGAGAATGACTTCTTATCCTACACCGGAAATATTTGGCTGCCATTGCTGACGATTTTTATTAAAATTTTTCTGGTGAATTTCGAACCTGGAACCCCTCTATGTTTTGATTACCAGAAAATACGCTACCCCTAGACCACGGTACGTAAGTGGAAACAGTTGCACCTCTCTGTTGCAAAAGGCCAACAGATTGCTTTCTTGTATTTCGTGTTTAGTGTTGTTACCAGACATGGGGGTGTGCACAGCCCCATATGTTGAGAGATCACTGTGAAGTAGGAGGAGAGACAGAGTAGTCGTAAGAGGGAAAGTTAGCAGTACCTGACAAGAGTTGTTACGAGAACATTTATTGATCTGCTGTAGATTCACAATCAGTTTCATGACGGTAAAGTCGTATCCTCAATTGACGTTTATAGATAAGATGTATCCTATCCTTATACTGATAGCATCGTGAGAACCATGCCATGTTTCAATACGCCAACGCTTCTACACGGATGGAAGTGTCTCTACGTACTGTCTGCGTGACGCTGAGGTACTCCCATGACCATATCTCTACCCAGGAGACCGCGTACGGCAACAGCTCGGAAGTCAACCCCATCCCATTGCCAGCATCCAGAATATCAAGGACCAGTTGCAGCACAGTGTTTTGACACTCTTCCCAACAGAATAATAGCACGCGTCAAGACTAGAGGTGATGTAGCGTCGCACTGATATGTAGACTCATACCGTCAAGTTCTTTATAAAATTGATTTTATTTTTAATGACTGAAATAATATCACACTACCAATCTGTCAAGCTCCACTCACTTTCCCTCTCCTTTTCTGGGTGATTCACTTTTTCCTGAGTCGCTGTATCAAATGGTTCAAATGACTCTGAGCACGATGGGACTTAACATGGATGGTCATCAGTCTCCTAGAACTTAGAACTACTTAAACCTAACTAACCTAAGGACATCACACAACACCCAGTCATCACGAGGCAGAGAAAATCCCTGACCCCGCCGGGAATCGAAACCGCGATCGGTGTATTACCAAATGAATGTTATGTCTGCATCTGATAAACAGTAACATGTTTCATTTACCCAAATTATTCTCTTCTAAGGCCACTGTGGCCGAGCGGTTCTAGGCGCTTCAGTCCGCAACCGCGCTTCTGCTGCCGTGGCAGGTTAGAATCCTGCCTCGGGCATGGATGTGTTAGATGTCCATAGGTTAGTAAGGTTTAAGTAGTTCTACGTCCAGGGGACTACATCTACATCTACGCTACTGGCCATTAAAATTGCTACACCAAGAAGAAATGCAGGTGATAAACGGGAATTCATTGGACAAATGTATTCTACTATAACTGGCATGTGATTACATTTTCACGCAATTTGGGTGCATAGATCATGAGAAATCAGTACCCAGAACAACCAACTCTGGCCGTAGTAACGGCCTTGATACGCCTGGCCATTGAGTCAAACAGAGCTTGGATGGCGTGTACAGGTACAGCTGGCCTCGCAGTTTCAACACGATACCACAGTTCATCAAGAGTAGTGACTGGCGTATTGTGACGAGCCAGTTGTTCGGCCACCATTGACCAGACGTTTTCAGTTGGTGAGAGACTTGGCGTATGTGCTGGCCAGGGCCGCAGTCGAACATTTTCTGTGTCCAGAAGGATCCGTGCAGGACCTGCAACATGCGGTCGTGCATTATCCTGCTGAAATGTAGGGTTTCGCAGGGATCGAATGAAGGGTAGAGCTACGGGTCGTAACACATCTGCAATGTAACGTACACTGTTCAAGTGCCGTCAATGCGAACAAGAGGCGACCGCGACGTGTAACCAATGGCACCCCATACCATCACGCCGGGTGATACGCCAGTATGGCGATGACGAATACACGCTTCCAATGTGCGCTCACCGCGATGTCGCCAAACACGGATGTGACCATCATGATGCTGTAAACAGAACATGGATTCATCCGAAAAAAATGACGTTTTGTCATTCGTGACGTTTTGCCAGGTTCGTCGTTGAGTACACCATCGCAGGCGCTCCTGTCTGTGATGCAGCGTCAAGGGTAACCGCAGCCATGGTCTCCGAGCTGATAGTCCATGCTGCTGCAAACGTCGTCGAACTGTTCGTGCAGATGATTGTTGTCTTGCAAACGTCCCTATCTGTTGACTCAGGGATCGAGACGTGGCTGCACGATCCGTTTCAGCCATGCGAATAAGATGCCTGTCATCCCGACTGCTAGTGATACGTTGGGATCCAGCACGGCGTTCCGTATTACCCTCCTGAACCCACCGATTCCATATTCTGCCAGCAGTCATTGGATCTCGACCAAATCGAGCAGCCACGTCGCGATACGATAAACCGCAATCGCGATAGGCTACAATCCGGCCTTTATCAAAGTCTTAAACGTGATGGTACATATTTCTCCTCCTTACACGAGGCATCACAACAACGTTTCACCAGGCAACGCCGGTCAACTGCTGTTTTTGTATGAGAAATCGGTTGGAAACTTTCCTCACATCAGCATGTTGTAGGTGTCGCTACCGGCGCCAACCTTGTGTGAATGCTCTGGAAAGCTAATCATTTGCATATCACAGCATCTTCTTCCTGTCGGTTAAAATTCACGTCTGTAGCTCGTCATCTTCATGGTGTAGTAATGTTAATGGCCAGTAATGTACATCTACATGATTACTCTGCTATTCACAATAAAGTGCCTGGCAGAGGGTTCAATGAACCACCTTCAAGCTGTCTCTCTACCGTTCCACTCTCTAACGGCACGTGGGAAAAACGAGCACTTAAATTTTTCTGCACGAGATATGATTTCTCTTATTTTAGCGCGATGATCATTTCTCCCTATGTAGGTGGGTGCCAACAGAATGTTTTCGCAATCGGAGGAGGAAACTAGTGATTGAAATTTTATGTTAAGATCCCGTCGCAACGAAAGACGACTTTGTTTTAATGATTGCCACTCCAATTCACGTAGAATGTCTGTGACACTATCTCCCCTATTTCGAGATAATATAAAACGAGTTGCTCTTCTTTTTACTTTTTCGATGTCATCCGTTAGTCCCACCTGATGCGGATCCCACATCGCACTGTAGTACTCCAGAATAGGGCGGACAAACGTGGTGTAGGCTGTCTCTTTTGTAGACCTGTTGCACCTTCTAAGTGTTCTGCCAATGACTCGCAGTCTTTGATTTGCTCTACCCACAATATTATCTATGTGATCTTTCTAATTTAGGTTATTTGTAATTGTAATCCCTAAGTATTTAGTTGAATTTACAGCCTTCAGATTTGTGTGACTTATCGCGTAATCGAAATTTAGCTGATTCCTTTTAGTACTCATGTGAATAACTTCACACTTTTCCTTATTCAGGCTCAACTGCCATTTTTCGCACCATACAGATGATGATGATGATGATGATGATGATGAAGTCCCATACTCCGAGGAGCGTAGGCAAGGTCCTAGTGGAGGTGATTTGCCATTGCCTTCCTCCGATCGTAATGGGGAAGAATGATGATGATGAAGAAGACACAACAACACCCAGTCATCTCGAGGCAGGAAAAATCCCTGAACAACCAGTCATCTCGAGGCAGGTAAAATCCCTGACCCCGCCGGGAATCGAACCCGGGACCTCGTGCGCGGGAAGCGAGAGTGCTACCGCAAGACCACGAGCCGCGGACATACAGATATCTTATCTAAATCACTTTGCAAGTCGTTTTGATCATCTGTTGACTTTACAAGCCGATAAATGACAGCATCATCTGCAAACAATGTAAGATGGCTACTCAGATTGTCTCCTATGTTGTCAATATAGATCAGGAACAATAGAGGGCCTATAAAACTGGACTGATGACCTCAAGATGTTAAGTCCCATAGTGCTTAGAGCCATCGAACCATTTGAAGCTCTTATTAACCTTTTACGAAATTTACCTTAACTACGAGGGCGTGCTGAAAAATAAGTCTCATAATAAAACAATTAAAGCTTAATTAACATACTACATGTTTATTCTGCATTTCTAATCATTTATTTCTTAACATAATCGCACTGGCGAAGGAACTGATTTGTTGATACCATCACTGTAGAATACTTGACTTGGCTGGATGGACCACAACATCACATCTGCTTGCACCACTTCATCACTATTAAAATAAACTCCTCGAAGGCGATCTTCCGGTTTGAAACAGATGAAAATCATATGGTACCAAGTCGAGAGTGCATGGAGGATGATCAACGACAGTAAACCCAAGTCGCTAGATTGCTTGAAACGTCGCAGCCTCGTGTGTGTTCCGGCATTATCATTTAGAAAAAGAGGGTGCTCAGTGTGTGGACAAACTCTTCGAATTCGAAACTCAATTACAGCACGCTTTTCTTAAACACCAAAATAGTTTGGTTACACACTGCAATGTTACGCGCCACAGTCTCGAGCCATCGGGCCGCAGAGGGCTGCAGATATGTAGAAATGAATGGAAATGAAGAAGAAATATGTAGAATGTTAAAACGTTTGTTTTATTTAAAAAGCCTTAAGAGTTCTTACACAAAAAATGCTGAATCATCACTTGTCACCAAGCCGTCGTATATGTAATTAACATGTTTAATGATCACAGGGTCGATGGAGCGCTGAATTATAATGTTCCTTCTTTCCTACATGCCATTATGTAATATTTAGGCGACAATAAAGGTAAAATACACACAGGTGAATAGGAAGATTTATATCAATTGATTTAAAAACCACTTTCGCCCATAAACGATGTCACTGAGATAGCAAGACATTAGTGAGGTATCAAGTAAAAAAAAAAAAAATTCTTCGCCTTTCGCAAGGGAACAGTCTAGTATCATGCAAAGCGATCTCCACTTTACGACCCTACATGAAATGTGATTTCAGAATTAATCACTCTCAAAGCAGTGTTTGACAATACACCCCTTGTCTCCAGGTTTATTGTCGTTCCTAGACGCCATTGTGGCTGAGGGACATGCGGCCCATTGAAGCGTAGTCATTAATACTGTTGCCATAAGCAGTGCCGCCTAGGGGCGTTGCGCTGCTCAATATTGTTACCATCACCCTGAAGAGAGAAAAAGTTATTTCATATTCTTCTTCTTATGATAGCACCCTAAAATCACGTACCATATTTATTATTGGCCACCCAACGACAATATTTGCTTTAAATAAAATTTATTACTTAACATAAATTACAAAACCTAATATCGTACTAATTTGACTAACTTGGGGTTATGGAAGAATTCCTCCGTCAGCCTCCTTCTCTGTGTTTCAATTCGTCGTACAGCGTATGCACCACACATGTTGATATCACGTGCACAAACAGCTCTATATATGTGTTCCAGAGACTTCTAGTAAGTGCAATGAAATTGCCTATCCAGCTTACTTTGCGCGAAATTTTCTTTAAATCGTGTTCTGACGTAATAGGCTGCGATAGGACTGGATTGAGTGGTGAGTGTTAATAATTTTAAAACTTTTATTTAACAACATCGCTGAGAACTTACATCACAACTACTCTTTTTTAAAAAAAGAAAAGAAAACCTATAACAGTAACGCGTTACAATCCAAGAAGCTGAATAACAACAAGTACTCAGTAACAGACTAGTGCCCTATCAATTAATGCAAAATGGAAGGACCGTTAAAATTAATTAAAATTCAAAACTACATAAGTGACTCCAAACGTACGAATCATAACATGAAAAACAAGTTGTGGTGTCACTGCCAGACACCACACTTGCTAGGTGGTAGCTTAAATCGGCCGCGGTCCATTAGTACATGTCGGACCCGCGTGTCGCCACTGTGTGATCGCAGACCGAGCGCCACCACACGGCAGGTCTCGAGAGACGTACGAGAACTCGCCCCAGTTGTACGACGACGTTGCTAGCGACTATACGGACGAAGCCATTTCTCTCATTTGCCGAGAGACAGTTAGAATAGCCTTCAGCTAAGTTAATGGCTACGACTTAGCAAGGCGCCATTAGCCTTAAATAGCTTGTATATAAAGAGTCACTTGTATCGCCACAATCTTCAGATGTCTCATCAAGAACGATGTATACAAGGATGTATTAAAAGTTAAGTATATTCCAAAGATACGTATTTTCTTTATAGTATTCAATACGTATCCTGTTCCAGACTTGACGCCAGTCGGCGTGTGTGTACGCGTGCCTTTCGGCTTCCTCCTCAGTGTGGCGTGACTAGCTTGTTACGCCACAACACAAGTAACATAATAAAATTGCGCTGGGTCAGCCGGCGGAATGAATATAAAAACACGTAATGAAAAAAAGGAAATTCCTTGATAACGCCCTGAAGACCACGCGAAAGATCACGCCGTAGTCGGACGGTTGCCATGTTATCTTCATTCATCATCAGATGAAGGGGCATGAGGGCCAGCACACCGCACTCCCGACCGATGTCGAAGTTCCGACATTGGAGCCGCTACCTGTCAGGTAATTCCTCGATTGACATCATGACCTAGGAAAAATCCCTGCCAGTACCACGAGTCGAACCATGGTATGTCTCGTTGACATCTCGGCTACCGAGGCGGACATGGAAACATTTTATTTTGGGTCATCAGTCTTCTGACTGGTTTGATACGACCCATCACGAATTCCTTTCTTGTGCCAAACTCTTCATTTCTGAGCAGCGCTTGCCACCTACGTCTTCAATTATCGGCTAGATGTATTCCAGTCTCTCTTTTCCTCTACAGTTCTTACCCTACACAACTCCATCTGGTACCATGTAAGCTATTCCCTGATGTCTTAACATATGTCCTACCACTGCCCCTTCTTCTTGTCAGTGTTTCTCATGTATTCCTCTCTTTAGGAATTCTCCAGAAAACCTCCTCATTCTTTATCGTATCTCTCCACCTAATTTTCGGCATTATACTGTAGCACCACACCCCAAATCCTTCGATTCTCTTCCGGTTTTCCCAAAGTCCAAGTTTAACTTACATACAATGGTGTTGTAAAAACGTATATTCTCAAAAATTTATTTCTCAAATTAAGGTCTATATTTGATAGAAATAGACTTCCCTTGACCAGGAATGCCCGTTTTGACAGTGCTACTCTGCTTTTATGTCTTCCTTGCTCCGTCCGTTATGGGTTATTTTGCTGCTTCCGTAGTAGAATTTCGTACCTTATCTACTTAGTTATCACCACTCCTGACGTTAATTTTCTCACTTTTCCCATTTCTGCTACTCCTCATTACTTTTACCTTTCTTCGATTTAGTCTCAATTGATATTAAGTACTCATCAGACTTTATTCTATTCATCAGATGCTGTACCTCCTCTTCACTTGCACTGAGGGTAGCAATATCGTCAGCGAATCCTATCATTCAATTCCACTGTTGACACCTCCTTTAATTTCCGTCAATGCTTATTCGATGTGAACATTGAACAGTAGGAGCAAAGACTACATGCCTTTCTTACACACTTTTTAATCCGAGCAATTCGTTCTTCTTCTTCCACTCTCTTTTTTCCATATTGGTTCTTGTACGTGCAGTAGATTACCGGCCTTTCCCTATAGCTTACCTCTATTTTTCTGAGAATTTCGAGCATTTTGCACCATTTGGCATTACTGACCGTTTTTACCAGGTGCACAGATCCTATGAAAGTGTGTTAATTCTTCTTTAGTCTTGCTTGTACTATCAACCGCAACGTCAGAATTGGCTCTCTGTGTCTTTCTTTACCTTTAATGAAGACAAACCGATCGTCTTCTAACACATCCACAATTTTCTTTTTCATTCTTCTGCATATTATTTTTGGCAGACACTTGGAACATAATCTGTTAATATGATTGTACGATAATTGTCGCACTTGTCGTCTCTTGCAATCTGTGGAATTGTGTGGATGATGTTTTTCCGAAAGTCAAATGACACATCGCCAGAATCATACATTCTACACGCCAACGTGAATAGTCGTTTTCTTGCCACTTCCCTCAATTATTTTAGAAATTCTGATGGAATGTTATCCATCGCTTCTGCCTTGTGCTGCCAGCTGAAATCCCAAAGATGTTCAGGCTCACATGCGTTTCCTCTTCGTCAAAATGTCTTGGCTCAAACTCATCTAGGAGTTGAACCGCAGGTGTCGCATTACACGTCCTAAAGTATACGCTTGTGACCCTTTGTTTAAATTGTCTGGCTGATGGCAAGGTTGCGAAATACAAAGTTCATATAACATATAATAACAGTAATAATAATATCGGGCAGTAAATTAACAACCCATAAATGATGTAGGCCATACAGTTGCGATTTGGTTAGAATATTGTTTATTCAGAAAGCAAAGTAATAGCGAAAGTAGTCGTATTTAGAATTACTATTCCACTCGAGTGCAAATCAATTTGACACAGTTCGATCATTCACAATCTCATCTCTTATTGCAAGTCCAATACTCCACCTCGTTGACTACGCGGAAAGTTAGAGTGCACACCAGACGCGCGGCTGCTCATCGCTCAATGACCAAGTCCCGCGATACCATACAACGTAAAATTTTCGACATTTCACTTCATAGCTGCCTACAGACCGACCGTCCGCTTTCGCGTCCATACCAGCTCTGTACCCTTTGGTGTCTCGACCAGAACTGCCCTCTCTGCCCGTCTCCGGCTGCGTCCCCCAGTGCCGAACATCGTCGCTCAACTGACTAGAGCAGTTGCCTTTCCTGAAACCGTCCATCTGTTTGACTACAGCTTATTCTATATTATTTTACATTTTAATATATTTAAATATTCAAAGCTTGCCCACTTGCACGTTCTAAAAAAGTAACAGCAGTATTCATTACATAATAACCGTTAAATTCTTTTACATAAAACCTATAAAATTCCTTCTCAACTTTGAACGTCACGGCCAGTAGCCTTGCACCAATATGCTACCTGATAAACAAACAAATAACAAAAATAACGAATATGCACTGAACTTTACAACAAATATTCTGTTACCTAGTGATTCAATAAGGTGTCATGCTGTCATCATTCAATGTGCTTTCTGCGGAGAAAATTATGATCTGATGCTTAACTGAAAATACTGAAAATTTAAATTTACTATATCTTTTAAACAGATAAAGTTACAGGGTTGATATTTATAACATTTGTCATTTTAATGATGCGCTTCTATATGGATATCGATCGTTAAGATCGACCAAAGCGTTCAGATTTTAGCATTCAGGTCTTTGTTACAGAACTTGTTAATTTCACTTCAACAGAAAATCCTACTCTATTACAAGCATGATCAACATTCAAGTCTTATTGGGATAACCAAGAAAATTTATGAAAGATGGTAGGTTAAAATTACTGTGGCTTCATTCCCTGAATTACTACAGAATTAAATAGTTTTCATAAAAGATTCCCTTTATGGCCAATCTTAGGTCCGCCATAGTTAACACTGCTACGTTTCCTCAGCCACAGAAGCCTTCTACTGGGTTTACCTACGACGTAGGTTCTCGTCTGTCTCACTCACATACAACAGCGCTTTGGCCTGATCAGCCTGGCCTAATTCAGCACAATTGACGCCCGTGGACTTCCCCCTTCTCGTGCCGAATCTGCGCACTTTGTGACACAGTTCCTGAAGGCTGACTCTTTCGGCTATTTACTTAAATGAGACTGAAATGCTCGTTAACTCACAGTGTGAAGTGAAGCCTTCCAAAGATCTTTTAAATTCAGGTTCTAATACTGCGTTCCCTATCTCTTGTGTATCGACTCCTTTTTCTTCTTCTCTCACATTAAAGAAGTCTTCCCCATCATAGAGGCCTCCAATGTTCTCTTTCCACCTATCTGCTATCCCCTTTGCATTTACCATTTGAATTGCCATTGCAGTCTTAATGTTACGACCCTTGATTTTAATTTCATCGAAGATCGTTTTGGTTTCCCAATATGCTAAGTCAGTACTTCCGGCAGTTATTCTTTTTTCGATTTCTTCACATTTTTGTGCAGCTATTTCACCTTAGCTTCCCTGCACTTCCTACTTATTCATTCTTAAGTGACTCTCATTTCTGTATTCCTGAATTTCCTTGACCATTTTTGTACTCCCTTCTTTCATTGATCAGCTGTAGCATTTCTTATTACCCATGGTTTCTTCGAAGCTACCTTCTTTGTACCCAAATTTTTCTTTAAAGCTTTTGTGATTGCCCTTTGTAGGAATGTCCATTGCTCTTCAACTGAACTACCTACTGAGCTATTCTTCATGGCACTGCCTACTACTTCAGATATCTTCAGGAATATCTCTTCATTCATTACTACTCGCACTTCCGTATTCCATTCTTTCAGCATTGATTCTTCCTGATTAGTGTTTTAAACATCGCCCTGCTCTTCATCATTACTAAATTGTGATTTGAGTCTGTAAGTTGTCCTGGGTAGACCTACAATACCGTATCTGATTTCGGAATCTGTGTCTGACCATAATGTAATCTACTGAAATCTTCCCTTACCTCTCTGCCTTTTCCAAGTAACCTCTATATCTTGTGATTCTTGAACTGAGTATTCACTATTATTAGCTGAAAATTATTGCAGAAGTCAATTTGTCTTTCTCCTCTCTCAATCCTACTCTCCCATGCCTCTCTTTTCTACTCCTTCCCTTTCGCGTTCCCATACAACCGCATTCCTAAGCCCCATGAATATCAGATTTTCATCTCCCTTTACGTACTGGATCAACAGTTGAATACCCTCATATACTTTCAGTATCTCTTCATATTCAGCTTGTGACGTCTGAATTAATACCTGAACTATTGTTGTCGGCGTCGGTTTGCTGCCGATTCTGATGAGAACGATACGGCCACTGAACTGTTCACTGTAACTCAGTCTCAGCCGAACCTTTGTATTCATAACGAATCTTACTTCCATTATATCGTTATCTGCTGCTGCTGATGTTATTCCAGACATATCGAACCAAAAATCCTTGTCTTTCCGTCATTCCATTTACCTTCACTGACCCCAACTGTATCTGGATTGAGCCTTAAAATTTCTCTTTTCAGATGTTCTGGCTGTACTACCACGTGTAATCTTCTGACATTCCACACCACGACCCCTGTAACGTTATCCTTTCGTTGGTCATCCAAACTTTTTATAATGGTCATCCCTCCCCCCCCACCCCCCATATAGCACTTCCCTCCCAGAGGTGGGGGTCGAGTCCGGAAGCATTAAAGCGACACTGTCCTATCACTATACGGTAGCCATATGTAGCAATAAGAGGGTATCCCAAACTGTAACTGTATCATCCTAACCAGCACCTCTTCGACATTCATTGAGCTAGAACTAACCGTGTTCAACTACTCGGACTGACAGTACTCCGATCCGTCTACCTAAATTTAACGCATTCGGAAATTTTCAGTTAACTTGAACCATGAATACTCAACTTCTCAGTTTGGATGAACATTACGTTTACATATGTAAGTAATTACCCAAAAACTTTAACAGTACGAATGATTTCACACTAGCTCAAATCAAAGAGATTACTCCTGATAAAATATTCTCCTACACAAACTAAACAACTAGTGACGTGTTTCTACCTACTAATGCAATGCCGGTTAATGCATAGCGAGCAAAATTCTTCGGCAAAGTACAATAATTCGCATGAGATCAAATGCGAAACAATAAAACACGCAAATGCAAGTAAAAACTTACAGACTACATAAATAAACAAACGTTGTCAATTAAAAGCAAATGAAAATCAACCAAAATATTTAATTTTTATCTCATTTGTATTGGTAACCATTTTTCCGAAAAATGACTGTGTCGCTGATGAACAGGTTTGAAAAGTTATTACGGTTATGAAAAGAAATAAATGAATGAAACCAAGTTTTAACGGCTGCTCTGAATGTTATTGAAAATAAAGCTGGATAATATTACGAATGACAATTTATAGCCGGCCGCGGTGGTCTCGCGGTTCTAGGCGCGCAGTCCGGAACCGCGCGACTGCTACGGTCGCAGGTTCGAATCCTGCCTCGGGCATGGATGTGTGTGATGTCCTTAGGTTAGTTAGGTTTAAGTAGTTCTAAGTTCTAGGGGACTGATGACCACAGCTGTTAAGTCCCATAGTGCTCAGAGCCATTTGAACCATTTGACAATTTATAGTTACGTAAAATGAATGATCAAGTTATTGTTTTTACACCATTGATTACAAGAATGTAGCCTATGTTCCTTCAAAATAGTTTCGTTTTAGCTGACGCTGCTGGCGAATCATCGACGTTCACGTCGTTATTCCATGGCGTTTGAGAGTGTTTTCCCATAACTGGCATTGTCTTGCTGTGCTCCTTGATCGGAGGCGCCTGTTACAAATCTAACAGGAAAAGATCGATGTTTGCAGAATAAATTTCAGTGTTCGTATTTCCATTCAACCACGAACGTTTCTTTCCATTAACGCGTGTCCGCCTGTCGTAACCTGACCTCGAATGTTTCTTTCACAGTTTAGCAGCAGTTTTCAGATCTATGCTTTACGATCGCGGTGCAGCACTTTTCACAGTACATTCATACGCACTACGAAAATAAATAAAGTCACATGTACTGTAGATCATTAGTTCACTCCAGAATGAAATTTTCACTCTGAAGCGGAGTGTGCGCTGATATGAAACTTCCTGGCGAATTAGAACTGTGTGCCGGACCGAGACTCGAACTCGGGACCTTTGCCTTTCGCGGGCGACTTCAAGTGTCGGTCCGGAACACAGTTTTAGTCTACCAGGAAGTTTCATTAGTCCTTTTTTTAAACCGAATAATTAATGTCATGCACAATTGTCTACGTAATCACTTCACTCAAAGTGCGATCAGCCCACCATACATTCACAGTTAAACTTCTTTGTATCAGCATGCGACATAAAAATGCGTTGCCCATTTTTTGTCTCATTCCAGAGTCCATGGTGTACACTAAACAGTTTGTGTTGTCTGAAACTGAAAACAGTATCTTTAAGGTGTGCACATAGCTTATCAATCTGCAGATCAAAGTTCTATGCTTAACGAGTCAAAACACATTTCCGGTAAATGGGCCACGCTACACGTAAAGTCACTAGTTCTCTAACTGCGGTACACACCCGGATTATAAATGTAGCACTGTCCAAACACTGATGATTTTCACCGGCAACTAACACAGTGTGTAGCAGGACATACACGGCACAACAATCACCGCCACTCTCTTCTTCTCACTCCAGCCTCTTTGCTGATGCCTTCTCTTTCGACTTATCGATATGATTCTACGTCGCTCATTCACCTCACTTCAAGCAGGACTTTCAAAAATTCTGATTACATCGACTTACAGTTTTGCCAACATCAAAACTTGAAATTACTCTGCCCATTGAATGAAATAACATGTTGACAAATGAGAAAATATACAAAACTAATTCTGAAATAACCATTCCAATGTACGGTGAAAATATAGCAGGGAATAAGGAAAAGAAAAGATAACATAAAGGAAATAAAAATTATATAACAGCCTGTAGCGTTATCGTCACAGTGTTATAGCTGGTCTCAGACGCCAATTCGCATCTGCACTGGTGTCGTGGCTCTCTCGCTGACAACGCCCTCATGATGTAGCGCTGCCGCAGCCGTCGCTCAGTTCGCGCGGCTCTTCAAGTGTCTAGTGTGTGTCAAGATCTGACACAAAAAGGATTTCTGTTTCTGCAATCTCTTAAATGACAGTAATAGTTCGGGTTTATTGCCTAGTAGATTATGCATTGAGCTGTTTGTGCTGATGAGTTTACATGGTCATACACAGGAGCACAGCTAGGGATGAAGAAATGTCTAGAACAGTTTCGTCATAATGTGCACGTACTTATCAGTGTATTGTGAACCAATGTTTTAATACCTACACGTGTCTTACGCAGGGCCATTTCGATAATATTTTCCACAGAAGCGATATGTCGTTTGTTGCCAACCATCCTTCTCCCTTTCACCTTTTAAGAGGGGGTGGGATCCAAAAATACAAGGAAGTATTGCTATTTGGCATTTTATTAAACTTCACATTCACAGCATTTTAATCCCTTTAAATGTTCACGTGCATTAAAGGACAGACCTTCGGTATACGCAACGTCATCGGGCACAAGGACTTGCATTTGTCACCAGTCACCAGGGACGGACACTGGAGCGATAATGTAACAGGATATGACCGGACGAATCTCGATTTCAACTGCACCATGCCGATCGCAGACACCATGTGTGGCGCAGATCACATGGATTGATGGATCCCGCTTGCCATGAAGGAGTGGTGTAAGGCCGTGGTGTCGGTGCAGTTTCCTAGTTTGGAATGGGTGCCCTAATTGTTCCGGAAGGAATTTTTAAAGGTTCACGGTATGTTGCACTGCTCGGTTCTCAAGATGATAATGCGCCGGCACATCGCTCCCATGTCGTCCGTGAAAGGTTCCAGGAACATGTACGGGAGTTCCAAAGACTGAGTTGGCCATCCCAGAGCCCAGATTTGAACGTCATTGGCGGTGGGACGTCACTGAACGCAGGCTGCAGGCAATGGATCCTGCACCAATGAACAGACCAGAATTGGCTGCCGCTCTGCAAACGATTTGGTATCAGCTGCTTCGAGAGGAGTGCCAGGGACTTGTAGATTCCACGATGACTCACTGCACTCCGCAGGGCCAGAGGAGGCCCGACGCAACATTAGGTGCCTATCCCATGACATTTGCCACGTCTGTGAATATTTGACACGTGTGTATGCCGGCAACCTCACAGGTAGAAAACTCACCTAAAACCCCTGGAACGATTTCAGTCAAATTTGGTACAAAATTATTTAAAATATGGAGAGAAAATGTGCAGGGGTAAGAACCACCGCCGGCCGGAGTGGCCGAGCGGTTTAGGCGCTACAGTCTGGAACCGCGCGACCGCGGAGGTCGCAGGTTCGAATCCTGCCTCGGGCTTGGGTGTGTGTGATGTCCATAGGTTAGTTAGGTTTAAGTAGTTCTAAGTTCTATGGGACTGATGACCTCAGAAGTTAAGTCCCATAGTGCTCAGGGCCATTTGAACCATTTTGTAAGAACCACCAGCCTCCCATTGGGATGAATTTGAGCGGACGTGGCGATTGACAGAGAGCAACGGGGGTTCAGGAGATAGGCACAGAGTACGAGGAGATGGACACAGATACGGGAGAGAGTAATAAACCTAGGGAAATCGGAGGAGAAGATGGACAGAGGAACGAAAGGACAGAGACAGGTAGAGGAAAAGATAGGCAGAGAGACGGTGCAGGTGGAGATGATAGACGGGAGGGAGAAAATGGAGAAAGAAATGTGGAGGATATGGACAGAGAGAGTGGATTAGATGGATGCAGAAAGGAAAAGGGAGGAGACGAAAAGGGAGAGAGAAGTAGGAGGAGATGGACAGAGACAAGGGGAAAGAGAAGATGGAGTAATAGAAAAAACCAGGCCACACCAGGTTCTCAGCTTATTGATAATATATATATTTAAATATTCTTAAGGATTTGTGCTCAGCCACCTGCCACTCACACCGTTTCCTACACCATGTATTTCTAATTATTTACTGTTTTGAAATAGTAATGGTTTTCCTTTATGTATAGCTTCGAAGGGTGTTTGACATTGGGGCAATTTCGATTTTGTAGTGTGTAGATGTAGTCAGTCTAAATGAATATGACTCAAAGTGTGTCGTGCTACGCTCAAAGTCAGCAGGAAATACCATTTTTACTGTTTTTTTCTAATATGTAATAGTGAAACGTTATCTGCGCCTTCTTTAGTTAGGTTCCAGCACAGCCTAGCACAACACTGGGTTTAGCAATATATATTAGTAAGGAAAGTGAAACAGCAACCTTAACTGGTACTCCATCAGAGAATTAGTAACACTGCTGAATGGTGGTAGCTGATAGCGTGAGGGGTGCCTTCATGCAGTGTGGGGCAGGTACCGTATGGAAACTGAAACACCAGACCATAAATGTTGAAAGTGACACTGAACATCGATGCATGACTACCGTTTTTGAATGATTTGTTCTAGATCGGTTTCTAATGCAGTACATAACTTCAAGGATCACCGAAACATGGGCAAACATCTGTGTTACTCAACTATTTCTTGTCCTTTCCCACCTTATTATGGCTCGCTCTGTTGGCTGTCGACATGCAGCAAAAGTATTCTTATTTTTTATTGTTCTCTCCCCACCTTTAGCCATAGCGTTAAGGCCAGTATGGCATTACACTAATATGGGAGACTTAGAATACATTTTTAAAAACTTATTTTTAATGCGGTGATACAGATTCGCTACAGCATTCGACAATAGACTTAAAAGTTTCCTAAACATACTCAAGGATTTACCACTCTCCCCTCCCGGGCCCTACCGCTTCAATGGAGCTTGGGGAATCTATTTCAAGTAAGTGTCCATAGGTAGTGAATAGCTTTTGTGCAAACAAGTAAACAGTCTAGATAAAAAACAGATCTAGTCTTGAGATTCCCATTTAGCGGCGTTAGCACCGCAAGAACACGTTCCGGCATTCTTGTCTTTCAGAGATTATTACAATATTTAGCGAAAATTTTTGTGACTAAGTTCAGAGCCGACATTAACTATCGTTATATCAGTGAAATCATATTTTAAAGAAATTTCGAATGGCTTCTGCAAAAAACCTATCGTTCCATTTTAAATAAATCATACGTGCTTGAATAACTTGGCTAATAGGAGTTAAGAAGATTATACATAGAAGAAAACTTTGTTTCCCTTTCCGTTCTATTGTTTGGTGAAAATCCCGTTGCTATATCTTGATCCAGTCACTAAATAAAATGGGAGTTACTTCTTAGGTGGTTTAGTAGTGCACTATTGTCACCGATGAGCAGGACTGAAAAATAATCTCTTTTTTAAAATTTATCAGCATCTACAAGAACTCACTAAGAAGAGCGTCTTCCTTGACTTTCCCTTTCATTGAACCAGTCATCATCAACAGTGATAAATGCTATCATTCCTATAAGGTCAGTGCCACTTAAGAGGGGCGCCAGAGGTGCCACAAATGTATGATCTCTGTACGAGATGAACCACAGTTATTAATAGCCGTTTGGACATCAGACTGAGGGGAGTGCCAAAGAGCAACAGTTTTATATGGCGTGAATCGTAATTAATAGCGAAAACTGATGGAAGTGAAAGTGTACGAGGAATCAAACTGCTGCATGTGCACGCTTTGTAGTTACGCGTTGTGCCGCTAGGTGGTGTTATTTTAGTGTCTCCCACGCCGTTGAGTAAGCTGGCGTCAATGAGGGTCTAGTGGTTTGTTTGTGGTGGTCCGTTGTTTGCGTTCCTATACCAACCTTTTGGCGATTAATGATATGGTCGACAAGAAGTAGCAAAGAATTTGTGCGAAATCTTGTTTCCTGTTAGAGAAAACTACAGCTGGGACTACTGGGATGCTTCGTAAAGGATTAGTGATGATGCTTACAGGAAATCACAGAAAAACCTGTGCCGACTCCCATGGAACCCATGTTCCTAGGAATTGTACAATGGGAGGCAAATGTGCCATGTCCTGTGTTGAACTGAGCCGTCATTCGTGGCACTGTTGCCCTTCTGTCACTACTGACGATCCGTGTTAGATGTCGCCAACATGGTCATCGAAGGTGGCTGGACAGCGGTAGCTCGTCTGTTATGGATTGCGACACCCTCATTTAGTCATTCATGACACACCCTGGACACGGCTGAAAGAGTGAAGCCGAATTCCTGCATCACAGCCGAAATCGATCCGTCGGGCTCGGACCACCATGCCTCGCTCGAATGGTGTAGCTCACGAAGACGTTGCATGTTACACGAATTATTTGCACAACCACTTCTCAGAAGGTCTCCTAAGCAACTGCAGGTTGCACGGGGGGAGTATGGAGCCCATACAACGTAACTGTGCCATCTGTGCTCCACTATCCCACGACATTTGCTAAGTCAGTGTAGCCACACGTATTTAACAAATTTCACTTGTGTGACTTTAGCGAGTTTTGCCCAGAAGCTTCAGTTTCACGCCTCTCATTGTTTATGACGTCGTATCGGCTAAAGTATGGCCGAACATATATAATATCATTTTGCAGATACGTCCAGTGGTATATCAGCCTACTTTTAGCGAAATGTGGTGTGAACAAAGTTGTTAGTAAAGAAGTAATACACTGAAAAGCATGATGTGGCAATTTTTCACACATCTCAGTATTTGACATCATATTTCCTGAAGTATGTGTCGTACAATGATAATTTCTCTTCGTATGCACATTCAGAGCCAGATGTGGTGCGGAAAGTGATGTGAAAATTACAGTAACAAAGAGGTTTTTGATGTTGCCGAGCAACAAACGACCAAAGAATAATTTTTAAATGAACACCCAACGATTTGACTCAATCACTTGAAAATAGCATAAAAGACCGAAACCTGCGTCGTAATTAAATAAACAACAATACAGTCAAATGATGGTGTGTTCATTTAAAAAAAAGAGAAGCAACAAACTTAAACGATTCCTGATGTAGTTTTCACTCATCCTGGACTAAATGTCGCACAGCGATGTAATTTTCCCGGTTCATTCAGTGGTACATGTGAAAATTTGTTTCCAAAATGTGGCACGAAAACAGTTAGTACAACGGAAGTAACTAATTAAAACACCATGCTTCATTTGGTAGTTTTACAGCTTGAACAGCAAAAAATAGTATGAGGTAATCTTTTTTCTTTTCGTCGTTTGGTGGGGGTTGCCAACGAGAAACAGTTTCGTAAAGCTTCGAAATTATGTGTAAGGTCTGTCGCAAGTCTCTAAGTCCTCAGATTTTCAAATGCTGGACGACTAAAGTACGAGTATAGCTGCGTCGCGAGCTGCACTGTTTTTTCATCCTTTCATCCCCCACCCCACACCCCCGCGCCTTTTGATACATGGTTCAAAATTGGTCCTAATGGCTCTGAGCACTATGGGACTTAACATCTGAGAACATCAGTCCCCTAGAATTTAGAACTACTTAAACCTAACTAACCTAAGGACATCACAAACTGCACGGGGGCTTAATTAAATATAATGCAAATATTTTTAATTTTAGTAGCTGACTGTCCGGTTACGCAGTCTCGTAAACGGTTGGCCCTGACTAGTATTACTCCGCAATCTGACTGCATAGAATAACAACAAAGAATGAAACGAAATTTCCGTTAACACAATTAATTAATTAAGTTCAAAATGGTTCAAATGGCTCTGAGCACTATGGGACTCAACTGCTGAGGTCATTAGTCCCCTAGAACTTAGAACTAGTTAAACCTAACTAACCTAAGGACATCACAAACATCCATGCCCGAGGCAGGATTCGAACCAGCGACCGTAGCGGTCGCGCGGTTCCAGACTGTAGCGCCAAGAACCGCTCGCCCATTCCGGTCGGCTTTGATATATGAGAGTTTCATAACATCACAGTGATTGTTTCCAGACAGTAAATGGTACGTGTACCAAGTTTGGTTCAAATCGGTTTAAATTGGTCCAGTCGCTTAAGATGAGGTGTGGAAAATATCAAAAAAAGGATTGCATCACCCTGTTTCCTGAAGATAGACGTTGACTGTGGATATTGCATCCCAGACACAGTCGCTTTGACTGTTCAGAGATATCAGCGCCACTTCCCGAGTGGCTTGTAAAACTCCGAGAGGGGAGAGATTAACGAGTCGTTGTGAATGTGCACTAAAATATAAGCCGTTATTTCACTGCGAAAGTTTCCAGACCAATACAGCGAAGGGCGCTGCGTATTCAGGCGGTTAAATACCGTGTATTGCTTAGTGCCCCGCCGTTTTCAACGCAACGTGTTGTAGACGGAGGTATGATGCCACGTATTAACAGCGGAAACGGTCTGTTTACGTTGTTGAGTAGCGCAAGGAAGATTACTTTCTGGGCCGTTATAGCGAACAAACAGCTTCACTTTGAGTTCATAGGGACCTGTCGGAGGCAGACCTGTTCTTCTACATAGCTGCTCGGCACAGAACGTCAGCGCTGCCAAGCTGACAGAGCAGCGTGCATTTTCATCTTCTTTCATGACTAGGAGATTACTTTTGTAAGTAATTTTCATCCAGTGGTCGTGATGCTCCTTTGAGTTTAGGCTATATTACCACAAGGAAATCGTCTGTCACCCTTTCCTCTATTGATTTTAATGTCAATGAGTAGGAAGCAGGACAGGATCACGGAAATGAGCAATCGGCTATAATGATTTATTCCTCCTCTGCGATAACGTCTGTCAACCTGTTCTGGTCGTCCTATGTCCCTCCTTGCTTTGGATTTGTATTCTAAGGCCATCTGTAGAATCCTCATTTCTTCTATTTGTTCCAGTTTGCCTTCCAGTTCTATCTGTTTTCTGATTCACTCGAAAAATAGTGGGTTCGTGTATAACACTTTCATTAGTAATCTTGTCTAACTTAGTGCAACTTTTGCTGCTGCTAAAAATTCCATTTCAGCAGCCTGAGTATGTTTAGAATCTTTCCTGTTCATAACCCAGGATTTACTACCATATAGCAGAACAAGCACAGCCGTCACCTTATAGCATTTTACCAACCCTTCCTGTACTTTTATGTGCTCCTTATACTGGCAAATACACTCTGTTTTCCCTGTAATTTTATACCTACATTCTTATCATCTTGAAAAGCCATGTAGGTCCCTACGTAACTGAAGGGCTGAACTCGTTCTAAATTTGATCTTCAATTACAGTTTTGTTTGATACTGAGAATTTCCAACGTAATTCCATTGTATTAGTTTTATTTAGCGCTATCTCAAAATTATAATCCTTACGGATTAAGTTTAAAAGATGGACCAATTTTTGGATTCGTCTTCAGCGTTTACCTATGACAATTATTTGTCAGCATATAAGAATACGTTAATACATTGATTCTTGTTTATATGGAATCCTTCTGGAGCGCTTTCTTTCCATTTTCGTATGGCATCGTCTATTTAAATATTAAAAGGAGTGGGCGATAAAGTACACGCTTGTCTCATACCTTGGTTTATTAAAATCTTTGTCCCCGCATAACTGAGGACGTCTTGCATAATATAAGTTCTATTATACCGATTCTTCATGCAGTTTTGGGTAACCAGGTTTTGGCATAATTTCCCACAAGCTGTCTCTGTTCTCCCTGTCCAATGCTTTTCCAAGACCTATGAAAACCAGGTACGTTGGCAAATTAAATTCTCATCTATTCCTCATTGTACGTCGCACTGCAGAAATACGAGGGCCGTTCAGAAAGTAACCTCCGGTTGATTTAAAAAAATACACCAAGTTAAATAAAAATATTTTAATATATACATCTTACAACTACATCTTTGCACTATTTTTCTACATAGTCTCCATAGCGATTGAGGCACTTATCGTATCTCTTCACAAGCTTTGAAATTCCTTCTGCAGAAAAATCACCCGCTTGTGCCTGGAGCCAGCCTGTGACCGCATCTTTGAGCTCTTCGTCGTCATCAAACCGCTGTGACCCGAGCCAGAAATCTGTGGAAAACCAGTAGACAACTCCGACATTGAGAAACGTCGATTTTCACGAACTTTTGCATCAACTGTCTGAACGAGTTCGTCAGTCACCAATGATGGTCTACCACTCCTCTCTTCATCATGAACGTTTTCTCGTCCACTTTTAAATAAACGTACCCATTCACGGACAACTCCTTCACTCATAACTCTTGGTCCGTACACGGCACAAAGCTCACGATGAATAGCTGCTGCAGAATATCCTTTAGTTGGAAAAAACCTTATGACAGCACGCACTTCACATTTGGCGGGGTTTTCTATTGCAGCACACATTTCAAACTGCCACAAAAACTAAACTAGCGCAGGTACGACGTTCACTCGACCACGGCTTGATGCCGACTGACCTGTTGAGTGCGTGAACGCACAGATGGCGTCGCTACTCCCCCCCACAACCCGCACTGTGACCAATCGGAGGTTACTTTCTGAACCGCCCTCGTATTATCGCTACATGACATTCCTCACGTCAAGCCACGTTATTCTTCAAGAGGTAGACTCCTATAATAATCTTTAACATGTTATGACACATGAGTATTTTTGTGAGAAGTGTTTAATATACTGATACTGCTTTAATTTGAATCCTGCCATCCTCTTTTTTATAACAATGACAATACTTTTGCTCTAAGCCAGTCTTCTGGAACCTTAGCTTTTAGGCATCAGATTTACATCAGATGTAAAATAATTAATTTGAATAATAATTAATCGTCTTTAATGAACTCTCTATTAAAGCCATCAGATCACAAGTACTTCTTGCATTTTTTTAGTTTCTTTCTCTTGTAACGTATCTAAATCATTGTTAACATAATCAATAATGACTACTAGCGTTTAGGTTACACAACAAATTGTTGTGCTGTTCTGTCCGTTTTGCCTGGCTTACTGCATTCGTCTCTGCTGCATATGTCTCAGATCTGTGTCTTAAAAAAATTGAAAGCAATGTCTGCCGTATACTCGTATCACGTTCTACTTATGTAAAGATTTATCCCAACTATCTCGATGAACCGTTCTGCTTTTGCATTACTTCTCATCATTCTGTGGTCTTATCTTGTTCGGTAGTTTCTAAATTGCAGACAACAGTCGTATGCTCTGTAATTTTCTTCATTTTTTCCTTCCATTTCTTAGTTTAACATTTTAAACCCTATTTTCCCTTGCCATTTTCATTGCTTTCGTACGGTCTCACCAGTTGTTTTATGTGGACAGTATTGGGCACTCTCTCATTCTAAGTCCATATCATATTGTGTATGTAATTTTATTACTTTAATAATCGAATCTTTATTGGAGCAGATCTGAGGCTGCAGGATATTCTAACAATCTTACTTTAAAAATGGTTGTTTTTTTCTTTGTTTGTAGGCGATGACGCCTTGTGTGCTTTCCACCTCGTTAGTAACGCTGTTTTGGCCTTGACGAAAAAATGTGGTCGCTGAGAACATCACAATCCATGAAACTTTTAATGTCTTGCACTAAAGACGAAGACTTGTTATTCACTACAATATAATTTATAATTGATTTAGTTTCTCTGTTAGCCCCAAATGTATTAATAAATAATTTTCTTTCAGAAGAACGAGTTGGTTACTTTGGAGTTATTTAAGTACAGAAAATTCTCACTTTATTACAGTTTTCATTTACAGTATACATTCTGTATCTTACCACCACCTATAATGATAGGGCTATCAACTACTGCGGCATTCCAGTCAAGTCTGTTTTAGTTACTGTTTGAGCTTTTCTTCATGATTTTTTCTTCCTGTACTCCTCCTTCTTCAGGGCAGTAAACTCCAGTCACAGTTAAGCGCTCTATGTCTATTTTGAAACTTACATCATTAATTTCTATTTGTGAAAGGAATAGGATGTTATTCTTTCCTCCGTTTGGAATCCGTCATCATAGTGATCCCCGTCTGTACGAGAATCTATTCGTTCGCACCGCTGTATAATAAAGCATAATGCTGCAAATGTGGTGTCCCTCTCAATTTTTTCTGTGTTTCAGTTAGTATTACAGTATTAATTCTTGTCTTCTTTAAATCTTCCCGCAGTAAATTGTAGGACCCCTAACGATCCATATCGATATACTTTATTAAGCGTAGCCAAAACTCCAAATCGTTTGGCCTTGTCCTTGCTGAAATTGGCCGAGTGTCTTCTTTGATGCTCAAGAGTAATGATGTTATTTACACGAGGGAGTTATCATCCAAAGGGCACCACACTCAACCCGGAGAACTAGGTAAATTTTTTACAACGGTCCTCTTCCCCAGTCCTTGGCTAATTAACGTCGTACGGCAAGACAGCTACTTTCCTGTGCTTCACCCCTACAGAGAGGATTGCTACTGCCTTCTTTTGAGCCATAGTGGGTGTACCTCCCACCAAAAACGTCTCGCCGACTGACGGCAGTGCTACCAGCCAGAGCCATCTGAATCAATGGTCCTTAACCACGTTTTACTCCTCCGACTCCTTTCTCTGCCAAGTTCGCGACCGACTATACGAGGCTAAAAAAGTGGAAGATGAGTACACGAAACCACGGATTAGTATAAGATCGAAATGTTATCACAAACTTCTTTTATATTATGTCTGAAAAACGGTGCTATATGGATAGCAGTAAAGAGGCCAACTTTTATTTGATAGGGCTTGTATAAGACCGAAACTACTCTGGGTGACAGAAAAGACAATTAATACTATTTCAGTGGGATGGACCAGTGTACGTAGCATAGATTACGAGCTCAAATTGCACACAGAGAGAAATAGTTTCTTCAGAAGAGAATCATAGTACCTAATGAACTAAAAGGAGGGAGGAGTGGAGATCAGAGTGTAAGTCCCGTCGGCACCGGGGTCTCTAGGGACGGAGTACAAGCTCTGTTTTTGAAAGAATGGGAAAGGAAACCTGTCAGGATATTTTAGCTGAAATATCGGTACATTTGCATTAAGCACCTCCATGTCGGGCTCCGCGTAGGAGTCGCACTGCATTGCATATACATGCAATATCTAGATGTACATCCTTATTTCCTTGTCTTCCTCGTTCGTCTAATTTCCTCTGCCTACTTCTCCTCCTCCTCCTGCTCCTCTCCTTTTCGTCCATCTCACCCCCCCCCCTTTCGCTTTTTCTATCAGTTCATACCCTTCCACCCCTCCATCCACCTACTATTCCCCCCCCTCCTTCCACCCTCTCGGATCTTGAGCCTTATTTGTTGTTACCGTAAATTCAGGTTCTGTGGTAGTGTTACAATCATATGTAGATGAACCAGAAATAGAACATTCCTTTTTCCTGTGAAAACCGTCTGCGAAGAAGAAAACACCCCATTGTTGTGTATAGATTTTATGTTTAAAAATATCTATAATGAGGAGGAATGTATATGAATGTATAAGAAAGGAGCAAATTGTCTAATGGCTATCGCAGTTAAAACTGGTGCGAAGGAGGAAACATAACAGCCTCTTTCTCCAGCAGAGCATTTTCCTTCTCGGAGTCCGTTTTAACAAAAATTGTACATTGTTGATTAAAAATAATCAGTTTATGCCTGTCCGAATGTTTTATAGTGCACCCTTTAACATTTGAGGTAAATCGTTCAAGAAATTTTCGCGATTTTTGGTAACAACCCTCCCATTTTACATATTATATATTTATTTATTTTATATTAAAATATATGTGTAAGAACGCTCGAGTATTTTCATGCAGCTTTGTGTAAAAATTTCAAAGCATTCCATGATGAACTTCCGACGATTTCCGATTTTGAACTAAAGAATCTTTCCATTTTTAACTCTGTAGATTTATTGATATATTAATATTCGGTCTTGGAAACAGTTTGTTTATGAATCCCGTGGTTATAGTCATTTGGTGGATGGGCTGCATACCTACTACACTAACACAGGCAGATGGTGCCCAAACAGGATGAAACGGATTACGATAAGAACTTTATGAGTACCCCTCAGAAATATTTACTACAATAAGTGGCTCTATAGTGTAAAATTTTTAAGTTAAAATATTGTCCTCATCAGTTATGTTTGTATGGAATCTATAGTAAAAAGCTTCTAAATCGTATGTATACATCTTTGGTATTAATAACCACTGCAGCTGTATTTACTCCTTTATTATTGGATCACCACATCTTCAGCCATGTAAGTAATGTTTTAATGTTCAAGTGAAGATGTGGCTTTTAGTGCCACGAAAACAGTAGCGATCCAAAAATGATGAACTAAATGCAGCTGAAGCGGTATATTAATACCCAAGAGGTATTCATACAATTTAGAAGTTTTTTATTATAGATTCCATACGATCATAAATGATAAGGACAATCTTTTAAAATAAAAGTTTTACGCTATAGAGCTACTTATTGTAGTAAACACATCTTCACTTGAACATTAGAACATTACTTATATGGCTGAAGATGAGGCTTTTAGTGCCACGAAAACAGTTGTGATCCAATAATAAAGTGCTAAATACAGCTGAAGCGATTTATTAATATCCAGGATGACTATTCATTGCTGTGGTTGCCCTACCTACAAGGTTGTCCGTATAAGAAACAGTAAATGTTAAGCTCTAGGCACAGTAAGGTATGGTTCTGGCGACAGTTGCTTGTGGGTGGCAGGCGCCCCAAAGCCAGGTCCTGGACTAGCGTCGAGACCCACACGTTCACAGAACTGACGTAAAGGAGCCTGCACGAGGCAGCTGTGGTTTAATAATGGAGTAAGCCGGTAATCCCCTGTTGCTGGGAAATCTGTCCGCCGCTGCCTTCTACCTGGCGCACCCGGGTGACTACAGCCAGTCAGGTAATTTAGATTCAGCGCAGCCGGAATACGGTGCGGTAGGCGCGTCATCAAGTATTTATCCCTGACGCCGTGTCAGGTAGCTGTTTACGGCTTACTGCTCTGCAGTCTTTGGTGCGATGCTCTTGTGGCGCACCCAAGTAAGCGTTATTGTTAGCGTCTGTTCTGCAGAAGAGACACCAAAACAGTTTGTGCATTTGCTTCAAGCTTATTGCTTGCCTTTGGACACCTACACAAGACAGCGTTAATTAGGGCTTTAGGGGAAACTTGTAGCGTTACGTACACCTTCACAAAAATAGTTACACTGCATAGAACTGTTTCACTGGCGATATTAATGTTCGAAAACGACGTAACACACGGTTTCGGAGAATTCTTCATATCCCGCTTCACTATTTTTAATTGACGAAATAAATAATTATGTAAGTCGGCAGGCTTTCGTGGACGTTGGCACTAAAGTTAAGTGTTAGTCCGCATCATATTTCCTGTAAAATAATCGACGTTCCGACCCCTCTGGTGTGGTCGTCTTCAGGATCTTCCGATGTCCACTACCGCTAGGACGCTGTCAGATACCAGTGTCGCGTTCTCTTATAAAGTGGAGTTTTCCTGCGTTTGTGCTGGACAAGTGGGAGTATAGATTAAAATTCTTGTGGCAACCATTGGTGGGCCTTCGTCATAGGCCAATATTCCTGCGCTGATGCAGAAGAAGGCGCGTTTTTCGCTAAGCTCTTGTGGATACTACCGGTGGCCCACCGTCATTAGACAGAAAGGCACTATTCTACACTGACGCAGGAGAAGGGTTATTGGTTGATGTTCCCCGTACTGCTATTGGTTGCCATCATCACCGGCTAGATGCGTAACGGACAGAGCGAGAGAGTGGGAATGTTTACCCAAAATACTATTGTCCGCCAAGGAGACTTACGGCGCGTTATGTTGCTGGCTCACGGCGGTCGCATATCCGCTTCCTTGATGGCTGGGAGTCATGATGCCAGAAGCCAATAGCCGTCCTCTCTATTGAAATTACAGCATTCTTGGAAATTTCAACCGCTTCTCTGACCTTTCTTCAATAAATGTTTGTTTGCCTAGCCAGCACACGTACATTATTAAAATCGATGTCTGACCCACAGCTCTCATGATGTTCCGCTACTGCCGATTTGCACTTTGTTCTACCCGCGTGTGTCGTTCGTGTTTCTTAATGCGATCTTTAACAGTTCTTCCCGTTTCTCCTGTATACACATTGCCGCAGCTACACGTGACTTGGCAGACGCCTGCATTGTGGAGGCAATCCGGTGCATTCTTTTTTGGTCGAAAAGTAAATCTTTTATTATGTTTTGACCAAAGAACGATGTCTGGATTCCATTTTCTTTAGAAGGCTGCCAATACGGTCAGTGTCCCCAGAAACGAACAATAACCTAAGAGAATGAGAAAGCTGTTCCTCGTAATTCTTATTAGCGTGATTAATGTTCCCTCTAAAGGCCCTGTTATTTGGACGATACATTTGTTATACGGCCACACTGAGAAGAAGAATATCACACATCGACAATTTCATAAATGGAATTCACCAGAAAATCATATTCACCTTGGAGGTTGAGAGGGATACTCCTAGTTTCGCAAACATAGGAAATTGTTGTGTTCACACCACAAATACACTACTGGCAATTAAAATTCATACAACGAGAAGAAATGCAGATGATAAACAGGTATTCGTTGGAAAAATATATTATACTAGAACTGACATGTGAATGGATTTTCACACAATTTGGGTGCATAGATCCTGAGAAATCACTACCAGAACAACCACCTCTGGCCGTAATAACGGCCTTGATACGCCTGGGCATTGAGTCAAACAGAGCTTGGATGGCGTGTACAGGTACAGTTGCCCATGCAGCTTCAGCACGATACCACAGTTTATCAAGAGTAGTAACTGGCGTATTGTGACGAGCCAGTTGCTCGGCCACCATTGAATAGACGTTTTCAGTTGGTGAGAGATCTGGAGAATGTGCTGGCCAGGGCAGCAGTCGAACATTTTCTGTATCCAGAAAGACCCGTACAGGACCTGCAACATGCGGTCGTGCATTTTCCCGCTGAAATGTACGGTTTCGCAGGGATCGAATGAAGGGTAGAGCCACGGGTCGTAACACATCTGAAATGTAACGTCCACTGTTCAAAGTGCCGTCAGTGCGAACAAGAGGTGACCGAGACATGTAACCAATGGCACCCCATAACATGACGCCGGGTGATACCCCAGTATGGCGATAACGAATACATGCTTCCAATGTGCGTTCACCGTGATGTCGCCAAACACGGATGCGACCACCATGATGCTGTAAACAGAATCTGGATTCATCCGAAAAAATGACGTTTTACCATTCGTGCACCAAGGTTCGTTGTTGAGTACTCCATGCAGGCGCTCCTGTCTGTGATGCAGCGTCAAGGGTAACCGCAGCAATGGCCTCTGGGCTGATAGTTCATGCTGCTGCAAACGTCGTCGAACTGTTCGTGCAGATGGTTGTTGTCTTGCAAATGTACCTGTCTGTTGACACAGGGACCGAGACGTGGCTGCACGATCCGTTACAGCCATGCGGATAAGATGCCTGTCATCCCGACTGCTAGTGATACAAGGCCGGTGGGATCCAGCACGGTGTTCCGTATTACTCTCCTGAACCCACCGATTCCATATTCTGCTGACAGTCATTGGACGTCGACCAACGCGAGCAGCAATGTCGCAGTACGATAAACCGCAATCACGATAGGCTACAATCCGACCTTTATCAAAGCCGGAAACGTGATGGTACGCTTTTCTCCTCCTTACACGAGTCATCACAACAACGTTTCACCAGGCAACGCCGGTCACCTACTGTTTGTGTAAGAGAAATCGGTTGGGAACGTTCCTCATGTCAGCACGTCAGCACGTTGTTGGTGTTGCCACCGGCGCCAACCTTGTGTGAATGCTTTGAAAAGCTAATCATTTGCGTGCCACAGCATCTTCTTCCTGTCGGTTAAATTTCGCGTCTATAGCACGTCATATTCGTGGTGTAGCAGTTTTAATTGTCAGCAAAAAAAGTGGGTCACGCCGAATTCCAACGTGTAGGCTGCACCTGAATCTATGCAACCAAGATAACATATCTGTGTTGCACTTCGTCGCAACCCTCCACAGTACAGTCGTAGTAAGGTAGACAATGCGTACCACTAGAGACTACTAGAGAACACCGGTCTTTATGACAGTCCATCCAGATGTAAAGTAACACCACGATAGTGCAGAAGACATCAGACAGTCCTTAACGTTAGTAAACTAAACTTAATTTCAATGTGGCATTTCAAACATTATGGGACAACTAATTTTGTCACGTAAATCGTTCAGTAATCCTTAGGCACAATTAAATATTTGAGACAGTATATGGATTTACAAAGTTGTATGGCAACTGGAAACAAGTTCTTTGCTGTCTAAAAGGTTTGCCCAACACATGCTGAATGTTGTTCAACATTCAACGGGGAGTGGTTTCGCATAAACTTTATGTAATACTAAGCAGTTAAAAGAAAACGTGAATAACAGCGGCAAGCACTATACAGAAATCCCAACATTAACAGCTAATCACCAGTAATATCATTCTTAACATCACTCATCAACAGTTACTTATACACAAAGTTGTACTTTAAATGACACGACTAACGTCTTCGTTCTGGATCCGGATGCAAACTCAGAACGTAAAGCCATTGTTAACCAAGCAAAGCTTTGTGTCTTATCGAGACTCGATCACTAGGCTGAAAGAGACGTCAAATATTGACGTTTGCACCAGTATCAGTTATCAATTCTCAACTTGAACGTAAATGACGGTAATGTTTGTGCGAAACTAGGAACCCTAACATAACAATTGCCTTCTTGGTAATTAACCTCGAAAGACGTTGTATATTGTTGCATTGTCAAGTAATAAAAGATGCACATGTTTACAATTGAAATGCCATCATGTAATGCTGGTGACTAGGATTCGAACCCAGCACCTAATTGTTGAATAAGTACGTAAAATCAGAATGTAGATATCACAGTTAGTCACCAGTAACGAGGTTGGAACCTTAAATGACGACTGAAGTTGTATTGCCTGACCGGGATTCAAACCCGGCGCCTACCGCCGTCGTTGTCTAACCAGAAACAGACGAGAAATGTCCAATGTTGGTCCATCATCAGTGAGATGTGCGCGCATTTAACTAGAAATAAAGCGACGAAAACATCTATGGTGACTGAGAGTCGTACGCCACACACATGGTTATGAAGACACGTTAATAATCAAATTCTTAGTCAGTAGTATCTAGGAGTTGCATGTTTAGTTGCAAATCTGAAGGCCTTTCTCATCCCTAGTAACGTGTTGCCTAATATCGGCAATATCATGGTGTTAAAATGGTTCAAATGGCTCTGAGCACTATGGGACTTAACATCTGAGGTCATCAGTCCCCTAGAACTTAGAACTACTTAAACCTAACTAACCTAAGGACATCACGCACATCCATGCCCGAGGCATGATTCGAACCTGCGACCGTAGTAGTCGCGCGGTTCCGGACTGAAGTGCCTTGAACCGCTCGGCCACCGCGGCGGGCTATCATGGTGTTAATTTACAAGTGGATTGGCTGCCCTAAAGGGCAATGTTCTCTATTAGTCGTGTATCATTGCGATGTAAATGAAGTGCCTCAGCAGAAAGTAATTTCCGTCGTGCAGCACGTATTCTTTCAGAGTCACTGAGTACATGTTATAAGTGCACAAAACGTGTATTATGTACTACGTATATGCTATTATTTGGAGAAGCTGCCGCCAAACCTGTTTACTTTTACATTCCACTTAGTTGTCGTGGTGGTTGAATACACTTTTTCTTAAGGCTACATATAATGCAGGGCGCTTACAAGAAAGAATAGTTTACTGCGTCATGCTATTGCTAACTAGATGAAATATTTTGTTGTAGCGATGTTTAAAATGAATGTATTTTTGACGTATTGTTCGTCAAATATTTGAATGAATCGTCAGCTGTAGGTGTGCCTGCACATGTTATAGCATAATAGCTGTAGCTGCGTTAGTTTGTACTACAGACTTGGGTAGGCTAGGTGTCACTTTGGATCTTTCAAGGGGTGATCGTGGCCTTGCGGCCCTGGTCTGTACTAGCCGCGGCTCGCGAGCTACGGGCCAGCCAGGCTGGCCGAGGCGAGACGAGACGCAAGTGAGCGAGCTGGCGGTGGCGTTGGTGGGCCAACAGCCCGGGACGAGCCAGCACGGCTGCGCCGCATGCCTCTGCCTCTGCCGATCCGTTTGACGTAAGTATGTTTACCTCCTCTCCTGGCATCAGTATAAGAGCTGCAGGCAGAAATACACATCTGCCGTAATGGCTCACTGGGAGAGGCCTATTCGCGATGGAGTTGTCGCTCTCATTGAAGAAGGAGGATGTTCCATTAGAGAAGCTGGCAGACGGTATGGCGTACCACATACCACTGCAACGAGATGGTGGAGGATCTGCCTTGAAAGAGGCACCACCAACAGGGCTCCTGGCTCAGACAGGAAGAGAGTGAGCTCACGGCAGGAAGACATAGACCTTGTGTCTAGGGGCAGAGAAAAAAAATGGTTCAAATGGCTCTGAGCACTATGGGACTCAACTGCTGAGGTCATTAGTCCCCTAGAACTTAGAACTAGTTAAACCTAACTAACCTAAGGACATCACAAACATCCATGCCCTAGGCAGGATTCGAACCTGCGACCGTAGCGGTCTCGCGGTTCTAGACTGCAGCGCCTTTAACCGCACGGCCACTTCGGCCGGCTGGGGGCAGAGAAGATCCCTTTCTGAACGCGAAGCAGTTGCGGCGGGAGACCAACTTCCCCGGCTCCAGTGAGACGATTCGCCGAAGGCTGAAGGACGCTGGACTGCGTGCACGACGATCCGCAGTGAAACAAGAGCTCAGCGAAGAGAGCGTTTTATACCGACTAGCATTTGCGGAGCTCCATCTGAGGGCGTCGTGGGACAACGTCATTTTCAGTGATGAGAAGGTGTTTTCCATCAATTATGGCGGTCCACGAATCATTTACAGGCAACAAGGGACTCGCCATTGACGCGAATATGTAACCACGACGAGAAGAAGTGGCCGGCTATCTGTTACTTGCTGGGGTTGGATTTCTGCGAGAGGGGCGGGAATCCTTCACAGGATAGAAGGAACTCTGGACAGCGTGCAAAAAAATCAAATGTGTGTGAAATCTTATGGGACTTAACTGCTAAGGTCATCAGTCCCTAAGCTGACACACTACTTAACCTAAATCATCCTAAGGACAAACACACACACCCATGCCCGAGGGAGCACTCGAACCTCCGCCGGGACCAGCCTCACAGTCCACGACTGCAGCGCCCTAGACCACTCGGTTAATCCCGCGCGGCGGACAGCGTGCAGTATGCCCACATATTGGAAAATGTGATGCTTCCATCTGTGCGAATGCTGTACGCAGAAGGGGACGTCACATTGCAAGAGGACCATTCTCCCATTCACAAGTCTGCATTTCTTCAGCAGTGGCTCTCCACGATTGGCGTCAACGTCATGGACTGGCCGCAACGGCGGCTGATATGAACACCATAAAAAACATGTGGGCTGAGGTCGCCAGAATATTAACAGAAACTGGCCACGAAACCAACCAACTACTGCGGACGCTCTTTGGGACTGCGTCCTGGAAGCCTGGAAGGAAGTTGCTTCTTCAGGCTGTTACGTCCGACGGCTTATGCATTCTATGCCAAGACGCATGATAGAAGTAGAAAATAATGAAGGATTCTGGATAAAATATTAGAGTTCTTAAAATGTTTTGTTATGTCTTCTATTTTGTCATTTTTCCTCGTTGGGAGCTAGTGGAACATCACGTGGCAACAGAAAAGATACAATATGGGTTAGTTTTCCTTTGAGCTGCCTTTTTAATTCAAGTGGGTTTCTTTTGAATATACAGTTTGTTAAATATTCTATTTTGATTTCATTTATACCCTATCTAGATACTTACAAACTAATCAGCGTAGATGGACTCTGTCACAGTAGTTTTTGTTTTTTCAAATACATCTCTCTCTTCCCCTCCATCCATGAATACACCCTCCGTCCTCCACACAATACGCAAACGATTTCATATTATGTTTACTCGTTGTTGTATCTCCTCTATTCCCTCTCACACACTCTCTCTCTCTCTCTGACACTATCGCCGCAAGTGTCCTTCTATTCCGTTCCCCCAAAACTTTATAAACAAATCTAGCGGTTTCCATTGACGCTACATTTTCTCTTTTAATTGCTGCTCTCTCTGTCATTCCTCTCAACACCTATGAAACCGTATTCTTTGATCTCCCCTTTCCTATAACCCATTCTTCGTTCTGGAAACAGTCCTTCCTTATCTCTCGGTCCTAAGATAAAACGAACTGTGGCACAAATCTAAGTAAGCATTTCACGCTTATATTGTACACTTCTGCACTTCTATCCATTCCCAGATCGCGCTCTCCTTCCTGTTACCCGTCCCTTGACATCTGCATCTACATCGAAATGAATACTCTGCAGTTCATAATTATGTGCTTGGCAGGGGGTTCTGTGGTCTGGTGGATTAACTTGTATTGATGTGTAAAACGTGTTGGTTCACATCTCACGTGAGGCGTAGATTTTTAACACACACAAGTAACTCCCCTTCGCCCCTAGTAACGCCAAGTGCAGAACGCCAGTAAGCTCCGTAGTTCAATATCCACAGTAAAGATAACATCCCTTCGCTGCCGACTGGGGCAGAGCGGCATTCGTTTGAACTGTGACAGATCGAGAAACCCTGGAAGGCAGAGGCTCTGTCACCAGCAAGCCGTCGTACACTAGAAAAAGTATTTCATTTAATGAACCAATGGCCATGCAAGTTCACAAGGCTCTTACTTTATTTGAAACTGAGACGTTGAAAATTGTGGTGCTGGACTGGGATTCGAATTCGATTTCACTGTGTTCCCCAAGATTGCAAACTCTTCTAGGCCTCCTCGAAAGGCACCTATCTGGTTTCGAATCCTGATCAGCACAAAATATTCATTATTTCATTTCAAGCCCTAGCATGTGCACTCCGAACGACTAGTGCAAAACAGTTGCATTTTCAACGTCTCTTCGTGCGCTGTCAGCTGTAACGTGTTCGTTTCAACTCACAGCCACATGATGAGCTTTTTATCACAACATTACAAGATCAAACGTTTTCTTACATCTTTTCAACTTCAAACATTCCTCTCCATCCTACTGGTGAAAACGGATTTGGGTTTAACGTTGTGTTCGTTGTGATTCTCAACGACGATATGTTGTGGATTCAACTTCTAGCCAGCAGAGTATTTTCCATCACATCATTGAAAGTACAAACATGCCACTCCTAACTATTATTGGAAAAGAATTTTATAGTTAAAGTGTCTTCATGACCACGTGTGCGGGGTTTGAATACCATTCAGCACAGAACTTTTCGTCGCCTGATGTCTAGCTAAACATGTGCACATCTCGCTACTGGTGAACCAACAATATCTATTTATCGTCTGTTCCTGGCTAGAAAACGACGGCGCTAGGTGCTGGGTTCGAATCCCCGTCAGGTAAAAACAATTCTATCGTCATTTAAGGTCCCAACATCTCACTGTTGGTGAAAACATTTGATATTTAACTCTGATTTTACGTACTTCGTTAACAATCCGAATATGTGCTGGGTTCGCATCCCTGTCACAAGCTTTACATGATGGCATTTCAATTTTAAACATGAGCATACCTTGTTCCTTGTGAATGACGCCATATTAAACGTCGTTGGGCGCAGTTCCCAGCAAGGTAACTGTTATGACTGGATTCCCAGTTCAGTACAAACATTTTCGTCATTTATTTTCAGGATCTGAATTGATAACTGATACTGGTGCAAACGTCTATACTTCATGTCTCTTTATGCCTAGTGATCGGGTCTCAATAAGGCAAAAACAAAGCTTAGCCTAGTTAGCAGTGATATAGGTGCTGGGTTTGAATCCTGGTCCAGAACGACGACGTTGGTCATGTCATTTAAAGTTTATATTTGTGTACACGTAGCTGTTGATGTGTTACGAGAACAATGATATTACTGGTGATTCGCTGTCAATGTTGAGATTTCCGTAGAGTGCTTGTTGCTGTTAATCGCGTTTTTTTTTTTTTTTTTTTTTTTTTTTTACTGGTTCGTCCAATATCCAGTTTCCAGAGCCACGTGGATGGAAAACCTTTTCGAGAGCGAAAAACATTTTTCCAGTCGCCGTACAGCTTTGTAACTCCATATATTGTCTCAAGTATTTAATTTTGATCAAGGATTACTGTACGATATATGTAAAATAATCCGTTTTCTCAGAACTTTGCGAATGTCACTTGTAATTAAGGTTAGTTTATGAGTGTTATGTGGTGTCTCATCGCTAAGAACGTGTTTTCTAATATGTTTTGTATGACGATATTAATTGACGCTTAGACTGACTGCCATAAAGACCTTTGGTCTCTAGTAGTCTCTTGCGGTACCTATTGTGTGTAGTCAAACGACTGTACCCCACGAGGTTTTTGTGTTTAGAAGACCTGCTACACAGCTACGTTATGTCGGTTGCATTAGACAGTGACCCACTTTTTTTGCTGTCAAGTGTACATCTTATTAGAAGTTTCTGGACTCTGAAAGCCTTAGGTTGGCTTAATAAGTCATACCAAAATCATAATCTGATATGGCATTATGGACTGAATGTAGGAGAAGTATGCTAGCTTCTTTACTTTATATCAACTACACTTGGGAACTTCCGTCTAGGAAGTACAGATCTATAAATACAATTTTCCAGAGTACGTGAATGCATTGCCTCCACCGTTTCAGCCACTGTTGCAAATGGCCTTCCTCAGGATGTTGTAATTATTTCTGAATGAGAAAAAGCTTTAATTCTCATATACTAATAGAAGAGGCTGTCATCATAGTCTGACCGAGGACGATCTTTAAAAGTCCTTTATCGCTATTATTTCATTTCTTGTTTGCCGCCCGGTGTGGCAGAGCGGTTCTAGCCACTTCAGTCTGGAACCGCGCGAACACCACGGTCGCAGGTTCGAATCCAGCCACGGGCATGGATGTGTGTGCTGTCCTTAGGTTAGTTAGGTTTAAGTAGTTCTAAGTTCTAGGGGGCTGATGACCTCAGAAGTTAAGTCGCATAGTGCTCAGAGCCATTTGAACCATTTTTTGAGAAACGTGTGGCAATTGCAGCGGAGCGGCGTTTAACTTGCTGCCTGGTGCCGGCCGAGGCGTGCCAATGCTCTGTGTACCTACCACCGCTGTGGTCTCTTGCTCGCCTTAGTGTGTTGGTTTTCGAGAGCTGCCGTCCCGTTTGGCTGTTACCGCTGGCAGCCAAAACGCTTGAAGTCTGCATCCGTCTTCTCTATGCACGTTGGCAGGTCGCTTGGCCACTTCAAACGCCCCTCTGGTCTTCCTCCATAAGGCAAATGGCTGTTTCGCCAGCACGCAGTCTTCACGAAATATTATCGGTTTGCCGCACTCGTCCTAGTGTTCCGCCATTGCTGACTTGACAGTATTGTCATATACACTGAAAAATTTTATGGTTACCGGACGTCATCGGCAGGAGAGAGATGTTTTATTACGAACATTCTGGTTAGAGAAGTTTCATTTAGCGTAGACCGCGTGAAATACAGATGTGGACGCTTAGTTTCGGCGTACTTAAACTGCCATCCTCAATGCCTAACGTGTATCAGTTTAGTGCCACTGTATGCGATGAACTGCCATAACATACAGTGACACTAAACTGCTGTGTGTCAAGGATTTGGAAATGGCAGTTAAAGTTCGCCGAAACTAGTAGTCAACAAATGTACTTCATGCGGTCTGGGCAAAACGAAACCTCTCCCATCGGAAGATTATACTTCTCTGAAAAAATGTATTGACAGTCAAAACGGCGCAGAAGCGTCTGCTTTTATATAGAGATTTGCTTTGGCGCTTAGGACGTTCTTTGGTATATTCCTCCCAGTTAAATTCATCATTGACCTGTAATCCGAAGAATTTGACGTTGTCAACTTCTTCCATCGGCTTGTCTTTACATTTTAGGTATAGGCCCATACTTCTGGGATGACACAAGTGTTTCTTTTTCTTTCTTTCTTTTTTTTTAATTTAGTGGAAAATAATCGGCTAGGAACGATGGCTTAAGGTCCATGATGGTTTCATTAACCTATCTTTGTAACACCACATTTGATTATCTGATTACTGAAGCGTTTGTATCATCTGGAAACATAACAAATTTGGCATCTACTACATGCAAGTATTCTGATTTAGTTCAAAGGATACTGTGATTGACACAGCCGACTGCTTGTAACACACCACAGAATATACAAGTAGCCATGACCGTCCGCAAAAGTTTTTGGAAGAGGGGGCAAAATTCTAAAATTGCTAATTTTGAGCTAACTGAATCGATTTATTTAATACTCTGTCATCCTCCAGTGACTAACTTTGACAAGAAGTACATAAAACTTACATTCCTTCCAACAACACTGATAGTGCAAAAAAGCTACGTTTATTGGGAAAACTGTAAAAATTTTATACAGAAATTACAGTGAGGTTTCAAAATAATTCGAAAAACTACTAAGAGATGACGCCCTACGCTATGCAGTATCAGTGAGCTTAATGAAACTCTTCCTCTGCAAGTAGTCTCTGCAATACGTCATAAGCTTTCCTAAGAGCTTACCACTCGCAGTTTCGGGTGGCGCAAGTCGATCAATGAATTTCGCCATCACTTCCTGCAGCGTTTCAGCTTAAATGGATTCAGATGCCACACAGCTCGCCAATTCGTACTCGTCTATTTTGGTGGCATGGATCCGGTAGACAGTGTATTTTAATGTGACAGGGGCGAATTTGTAGACCAACCCATGCCTACGCTAGTAAATTTGCAATAATCCAAAGCAGTGACAACACTCTCGAAATATTCATAAAGAAAGCGAAACATCGGTATGACGTGGTCTATCCCCATCTTGGATGAACTAGTTGGTTCCTGGCCCATCCTCCAACGCTAGCTGTGGGGGCGATAAACCATTCGAAAACGGCAACATAACGTTCATTAGTGATCGTTTCTCGCAAGAGTAAAGGGTCGGTAATTCTACTTTTGCATATCACAGCCGAAAGAGTAACTTTGGAGGAATACAGTGCTTTCGCATCACGCAAACTGGTGCTTAGGGAACCCAAAAATCGTCCATTTTGTATATTCACGATCCCATGCAGATGTAAGCGTGCTTCATGTGCCAGCCAGATGCAGTGAGAAACTGGCTCGCGAAGTGAACCCTCTGTCACCCAGTTCCTAGAGATATGGTATGGTAGATTTGTATTTTGAATGGAAACATATTAAGACTGGAACGCTTCAAACCAGTGTCTGCTGCAATTCGTCTGACGGAATTCCTAGGATTTTACCAAATAATTCCGGAACATGGTGACATGTTCATGAGTAAGTACATTCTGCCTGGGGCCAACATTTACCACTAGATAATCAGCTACGCTGCTTGACCTTTTCAAATCGGGTACTTTTGGAAGACTAAATCGTATCTGAAAACATTGCGTTGTTGCATGACTGTGTTTTAACCTGTGGTATCCACGTGCCAGAAAAACACGTGGTTCAAAGTGCGCCTTTACCTGCGGTTACTTGAACCTTACGTAACTGGACTAGGAACGCCTTTATTTAACAAGAATGGCTCGATGAAGTCTTATGGTCAAACAGTGCACGTCCGCAGCTAAACCACCTGTCAAAACTATGCTGTACCTGTGATCCTGCAGCCAAATATTCTTGGCATTGGCTAGAACTGCTTAATGCAGTGATCTAGATATTAAATAAAGGATAATTGAATAATTAATAAAAAAGGATTTTGTTATAACGTGTGTAACTGTTGTAGTCAACATTAGCGATATCAGGTGAATAAAGTTTATTCCAAAAAGTAATCTCAAGTAAACGAATGTGGGCCAGAAAGATAACCTTATGAAATGCATTAATATCACGTTGAATTCTGTGAGTTGTCCTCCACTTCCACTGACTACATATATTCTCCATCTGTACGGAATAACAGTCCCAGAAATCCGTTAGGACCAGCGCAACTAAAGATGTAGACTGATGTAATTTTCAAATGTAAATTGCATTTCACGATCTGGTAACTGCTCTTTGCTGTGTAATTTGTAAATATTCTCGGAATTCTTCTCAGAATGACTGCCGGTTCAAGTTTTACAATAATCGAAAGAAAGGTATTAAAATATGTACCAAAATGGCGGATCGGTGTCACATCGAAATGTTGCGTCTTTCACACAAAAGGCTGATAAACGGAACTGTTGAAACATGTTAGTTATCATAAGTATGTGGACTGATATGACAAGAAATATCTGAACACATTGCAATTGAGAAGTAATTTAAGATATTATAAGTTATAGAGAGTTTACGGTAACTAAATATTTTCACAATGAACTTTAGAATTAACTACTTCTAAACGCTTCGTGCAAAATATACCTCAGGTGATAGAATTGAACTGTAGCTAGCCGGCCGGTGTGGCCGTGCGGGTCTAGGTGCTTCAGTCTGCAACGGCGTGACCACTACGGTCGCAGGTTCGAATCCTGCCTCGGGCATGGATGTGTGTGATGTCCTTAGGTTAGTTAGGTTTAAGTAGTTCTAAGTCCTAGGGGACTGATGACCACAGATGTTAAGTCCCATAGTGCTCAGAGCCATTTGAACTGTAGCTATCCTCCTTGGAAGATACCTATCTGTGATATTTATAAATTACGGGTTATATCTTATTTATTATGCAGATGTTTTTAGAACATCATATCCTCTGCAATAACAGAGCCACTGAATGCAACATGAATACCTCTTATTTTGTCATACTAGTCTAGTTATTTAATGAACATTTTAGTGTCTTCCAGACAACTTCATTTCTTTATGATTACAGTCAATATTAAAATCCAAGGTAGTTTAAAAGTGGTCAATTGCATCTGTTAGCTGACACCATATCGAAAATAGTGCCAAAAGATAGTTCTATCAAGTGGACATGCGTAATTGTTCAAACATTGTTTAACGACATCAGGTTGTTGTTTAATGTGGCTCATATGTGCAAGGATCTGAGTTAGTTATTTATGAACGAACTATTACTTATTGTAAATGGTCTGACAATAAGTGTGTCAAAATGTTTGTAATATTTCTTTATTAAATATTCGTATGATGTATTAGTTTAGGGCATAGAGTGTTCAAATTGAGTTAAATCATGTCTGTGGAACATAAGAAAGATGGAGACAGCCTTCAGCCTGTGAGAGTTAGACAGTGGCGAAACTGTAAGCGAGCAAGTAGAGACAGAAACTACGGAGAGCTGTGCTTAAGGGAGCGGTTCCAGACACTTCTACGTCGCATCTGGAGGAAACCAGACCTGCCGGTGATAACGTGTTAGATTTGGTGAAATGTGTGATGATTCTAGGCAGTGATCAGCCGTTAAAATATTTGAACTTTCGCAGAGATATTTTAGCTTGCGCAAATTCTTAGTTCTCTCCACAGCATAACTTTAACTTTTCCGCTTTCATTTCGAAACTGAGACCAGGGAGAGTATGAGGTTTCACTCGTCATCTATCATGTGTTAATGAACAAATTGTCGTGCTGAACTCTTAAAGTATTTGGAGCCGGCAAATATTTTGTTTATGGTGATCACGGAATGGGGTTAGTTTACTCCCATGTTTTGAATGAATATTTTTCTTGCGGATTTTCTAGCATTCCAGTACGTTATGTAATATCCCTTTCTAAAAAATATTTTTTTGCGTAAAATTTTATAAAATGATGCCCGACCAAACGTTCCATAAGTTAACACTTTAATTACCTATGGTAGTAAACGGAGGCATGACCTTCACTTCGCTAGGAGAAACTCAGCTGCCAGCCTTTGGCTTTTACCATCCCGTTCTCTTCATGTAAACATCGTCCTCTGTAGCCCTGTTTTATGTGTAGTGTGACAAAATACGAGGTATTCATGTTGCATTCAGTAACCGTGCTATTGTAGAGGATATGATGTTCTAAAAACATCTGCATAATGAATAAGGTATAAAACAGTAAAAAGCCAATAAATAAAATGGTACAGATATTAATCTTTCATGGATGGTAGCTACAGTGCAATTCTATTATCTGAGACACCGTTTGTTGAAATCGTATAAAGCATTTAAAAGGTGTTAGTTCCAAAGTTAATTCTGAAAATATTCACTCACTGTAAACTATTAACTTTCGTAGTTTTAAGAGATTGAAAACGTTATTTTCTCCATTGTATGCACCTCAATTCTCTGAGATCACAAGTGTCATCAGATTTGTAATGTGAATGCGTGGTGTCTGTTGTTTCGGACATGTCCGAAAGGAGAGAAATCATGCGGAATTCGCAGCAGTGGTGCATTTTATTTAAACTGAAGGTTGGGGAGGGGAGAAAGGAAAAGGAGGAAACTACTGATATTAAATATGATATTACATACATTGGAGTTTTACACGGAACCAGCGGCGACGCGTGAAAATGTATGCCGGACTGGGACTCGACCACAGGATTTGCTACTTACTAGGCAGTTGCGTAAGCCAGTATGCCACCCAGACACAGTGCTTACCGCCACCCCCAACTATCTCGACATTCTTCTCGGCTGACCGACATTCCCACCTAGCGCCACCTATCCGCAGTCCCAGGTCGGACATGACTGTGCATCCGTACTGAAGGGGGTGGATTCATTGCCCACTGAGGTGAATCAGTTATATGAATGCTTGCCGTCTGGCGTTAGGTGGGAACGAGGATAAGCAGTGAGGCGCACAATTGCGGTAAACACTGTGTTCTGAAGGCTTAGTGGTTCACGCAACTACCTAGTAAGCGGGAGATCCGGGGTTCGAATCCCAGTCTGGCACTTATTTACACTCTTCGCCGCTGATTCCGCGAACAGTCCATATGCAGCTGCTATCATTAATTTTCTACCATTTCTTTCTTCACCTCCGCATCCCTCCCTCTTCCTGTCTCCCTCCTCCCGCCGCTCCCAACCTTCAGCTAACATAGTATATACACTCATGCTCATAAGTTAAGAATAACTGTAGAATGTAGTGCCTCACAAAGTGGCACTACACAAAACTGGTGCTAATAGCATAGGCACATAGGGAACACACACGACAGAGAACTGTAAGTCCACGAAACTTATGATAAGTTGAGAATACCGTCCCGAAACACATGTGCTACAAAACGGCACAGTTTCCTGCGCATGTACCTCGACATCAATATGGTTCAAATGGCTTTGAGCACCATGGGACTTAACATCTGAGGTCATCAGTCCCCTAGAACTTAGAACTACTTAAACCTAACTAACCTAAGAACATCACACACAGCCATTCCCGAGGCAGGATTCGAACCTGCGACCATAGCGGTCGCGAGGTTCCAGACTGAAGCGCCTAGAACCGCTCGGCCACAACGGCCGGCATTAATATGGAATATGATCACCATGCAGACGCACACAGGCCGCACAACGGGTTGGAATACGCTGGATCAGGTGGTAGAGTATATGTTGGGGTATAGCCTCCCATTCTTACACCAGTGCCTCTTGGAACTCCTGAAGTGTCGTAGGGGTTTGAAGACGTGCAGCGATACGCCGACCGAGAGCGTCGCAGACGTGTTCGAAGGGGTTTAGGTCTGGAGAACAGGCAGGCCACTCCATTCGCCTGATAGCTTCTGTTTCAAGGTACTCCTCCACGATTGCATGTCGGTGGAACTGTGTTTATCATCCATCAGGAGGAATGTGGGACCAACTGCAACTCTGAAAAGGCGGACATATTGGTACAAAATGACGTCCCGATACACCTGATCCGTTACTGTTCCTCTGTGAAAGAGATGCAGGGATGTACGTGCTCCAATCATAATCCCACCTCACACCATCAAACCACGACCTTCATACAGGTCCCTTTCAAGGACATTAAGGGGTTGGTATCTGGTTCCTTGTTCACGCCAGGTGAAAACCCGGCGAGAATCTGTGCAGACTGTACCTGGACTCGTCCGTGAACATAACGTGGCACCACTGCTCCAATCACCATGCACTGTGTTCTTGACACCAGGCTTTACGGGCTCTCCTGTGAACAGGGGTCAGTGGAATACAACTTGCAGATCTCCGGGCGAATAAACCATGCGTGTTAAGTGGTCTGGAGACAACTGTTCCAGTGGCTGCGGTAAGGTCCCGAGCAAGGCTGCCTGCAGTACAACGTGGCCGACACTGATGGTGAGATATCAGTTTTCTTGTGGTGTTGCACACTATGGACGTCCCGTACTGTAGCGCCTGACACGTTTCCTCTCTGCTGGAATCGTTTCCATAATCTTGAGATCACACTTTGTGGCACACGGAGGGCCCGGTCTACGACTTGCTGTGTTTGACCAGCCTCCAGTCGCCCTAGTATTCTACCTCTCATAACGTCTTCAGTATGTGTTCTTCGAGCCCTTCTCAACACACGTCTGAAAACGTCTGCACACTTACTCGCTGCACCGTACACTGACATGCACCAATACATCTTTGCGTAAGTGGACTGCTGCCAGCGCCACCGTGCGACGACAGCAGGTCAAATGCACCGTATAGTCATACCACTAGGTGATTGAAACCAACAAACCGTCCGCCAGAGCGTTATTTTACCATGTATCAGCATTATCCTTAACTTATGAGCATGTGTGTAGATTTACTTTACTGTATAACTGTTATTAATGAAGTTCAAAGAGCTGTAAGTGGCGCTTGTTTCAGACTGCCTTATACTCCGCCATTTCTGGTGAATCTTCTGGCAGCGTAGCCGTGCGAGCAACTGGGGTCCACATGGTCCCTGCACTTGGTTTTCCCGTTACTGGCTACGCACTGCCTGCGTTTGTAACTGGACTGACTCGTACCGGTGAGTTCTCTGGTCAGCCACGTCGCATCCTGGTCCCTGGGCACGCTATGTGGCGCCCAGCCACACAAGCAAAGTACCTTACGTATCACCAACTGTAGGTGGCCTAATAACTCGCTTACACACGCATAACATTACAAAAGATATACGTGACGTCAACCTCTTCCTTCGGTACGCTAACTTCGTGTTTCATCGGCGAAACTTAGCTTTCTGAGCTTCGGCCCACTATTCATAGGTATTATGTATTGCTGTTACACAGCCATCTGTTACCAGGTTTTGAACTATTTCTAAACTTCTGAACACTATTCTTACAGTTTTCATAACAAACATACCGACTGTAGCACTCATACATCGACCTTAGCTTTCGATATATTTCATTCTGAATTAAGGTACTCCTTCGCTGGATACCCGCAGCACGAAAATGCTGATCATGCGAAATGCAACTTTCCCGTTTCTCACATGAATCCTGAAAGCCGTGGATCAAAGCACCTGGCTCAGTACCATAGCAGCAAGCGTTAACTAAAATTTTAACTGGACAAAGGATTTATTTGTAACATGCACGCAATATGTTTTCTCCGAAGGATAGTCGTCGACAGAAGTAAAAGTAACTACGCTGGGTCTCTTGTTGTTCTTATTGTATATAAATGAACTGGCCGACAGTATTAATATAGTAGACTATCCTTATTTCCAAATCGGATGAACCGAAAACTATGTTAAACCGTAATATCTGTTCGGCCCATCCCGAATTACATATAAAAATCTACCGCTTGAAACGAAATTCGTAATAATTTGTACAAAAAAATAAAATTTTGTCCCTACATTACGTGTTTCATTTTTTGTGCTTCATCTAAATGGAACAGTTATGCAAATGTGTAGCGTTGTATTTTCTGTTATGTATTTTAGATAATTTTTCTCAGTAATGTACTATACTGTAATTTCACGATTATGGTCCGATCGCTCAATTGCTGCTCAGTTGTCACATGAACAGCGCAATACGCACGGCCTGGGGTAAGGGAGGGTTGATGAGGAGACCGTGTGGCGGTACTGCAGCCAGAAAGGTGTCCATAAACTTTGAGAGCGGACACAGCTGTGCCCTCACGGTTTGTTGTGAGCCGAAGCACACGCGTAGCCGCGCCAACGCGAATTTGACAGTAAAAGGGGGATAACTGGCCACGGGGGGCCGCAATGAGATGCCCACAGCGGAACCCGCTTTGAAGTTCCGCCGCTCTTTGAGCCTCTTCTATTGAGTATTCTAGAAGTATGAATAATCTTGGTGACTAGCAGACATTCAGGATGCTCTGAAAACACGTAGTCGGAATTTTCCGTGCGCGTTGGCCTTTCGGGACAAAGAATGGAGGAAAAGGCCGCCATGAGTGGCCAGAGGGACTTGGTAAAATGCTATGAACCCATTAAGATAATGAAACGACAGTACCACAAATAAAAGGAGAAAATTATGACGAACCCTAGGGTTTAGAGGCGCCCTTGTTACGATGTATAGTTTCTAAGCTGTTTTATGTTACATATTTTTGACCAATATACGCATTAAAAATTTATAAATTGACGACACCTTTACCGATTTTTGTGGACGAAATGCCTATTACTAGTTCTCTTAAAGGTCTATCAAAGAATCAAAACAAGAATTTTATACATATTACTAGTGCTGAAATAATGGTTGAGATGTCTATTCCGCCTTGGAAAATAGTGAATAATGGCGACAACATTGATTAGTTTGTTGAAAGTAGCGGCAGTACTGTAAAATAAATTTAGTTAGGGAAGTATGAGTACGCCTACCGTTAATTGTTTATTAACAACAATATAACAACAAACAACGTTTTCCATGATTCCATTTACGGAAAAACTAGTGAATATAATGAAAAAGTGAAGGCAGCAATGGAAAGCTGCAAATTCACGTATAATACATGTGTATAGCAACTAAATTTATGGTTTTTATTAATTCTGGAAGAAAGTAAGTATCCGTTTTGACTCATGTTACAATGCTAGGATATGACTACCCGGTAGCCATCATGGCGCGGACAGTCTGATTTTGGCGGCGCCAAAAGGCGAACAATCTGATTCTGAGAGACAGTATATGTGGTGAATTTTGTCTGCGCGGCAAGATAGTCGCTTCACAAAAGTTTTAAAATTTTCTCAAGTGTCTAAACGTGGACCTACAAAAATTTACTTGTGTGTCTCTAGCAAACAAGAGTTTTCGTAAGGGAACGATTCATAACTTGAAATTTCACCGCCGACCTGAGCGAGTGGATTACTTTTTGGTCTTGTACTTTTGACCACTTCGCAACTCTGGAACTTTAACTTCAATTTTAAGAGAGTGGGTTCAGAGTTGCTGCGAGATTTTGGAGTGCACGAGATAATGCCAGTTTTTTTTTTTTTAATTCTCTCATTCGTTGTATAACAGTCACTACTAGCAATTCATAAACTGGTTATTATGAGAAGAACAGAAAATAAATCTAATTTTTATATGCATTAATCCGTGAGTGTAGTGAACTGTCTTTACACAAATTCCTGTCTGCTTTGAACTGGGAATTCCTTTTTCTTACTTGACGATTTAGGGGCGAAAGCGACAAGTGATTGGTTGGCCGCTAGACTAAAATGCAGCCAAATTATATTTAAAATATCCAGCCAATCTCTGAGGCCCCTAGTACAGTGCTACTAACTGGAACATTGACTCATTGATAATTTTCTCAGTAATTCCGGGGGCTCCGAGTCAACTTAGATATTTTTTGGAGATAAACTTTTAAGAGAAGATTTCAGTTCCTTTGTTTATTATCATTGTTTTTTACAAGTAAGTGTGCACCTGAAATGAACATTGAAGTCGCAACTGCACGAAAGGAACAATTCAAACAGACCTCAGTTTCTATTTGTTTGTGGACAGTGAATGCGTTTTTTTTTTTCCTTTCGCTTTATGATACGCAATATGACGCCGAAACAAAAACGGCCAAAGCAAAAGCAGCGGTTTCTACGCGTAGTCGAAAGCAGAGAGAATAGTAAAACACAGGTTGCCGAATACTTTCAGATTCTGAGGCGCAAAAGGGGTGCACAATACTCCAACTCATATTGTTGATCAGTTCTACAGTAATATACTTGTAAACGGCCTGGCAGACAGCAAAGTGGAAGTTTAAAACAAACTGAAGAAGTTTCTACTTGACAATTTCTTCAGTTCTATACAAAAATTTCTATTATTGTAATTTATAATAGTGTTGGGTAGTAATTACTGACTCAAGACTATATGATTTAAAAAAATAAAAATAAAAAATATAAATGTTCAGGATGTGGGAATATTCGCAAATTAATTTAGTGGTTTCACATCATAACGATCTATCGTGCAAAATGATACACGGAACATGAAACTAATTCTCCCATCGATAATAAGTTAGAAAACAGAGGTAAGTCTGGAAGACTATTCATTTACCGACAATAGCGAGCGCAAGAGGTCATCCAAATATGAAGAAGTGGAGGATTTGCTGTTTGAATCGTTCTAACACATGCTGTCCAAGCAAATACCATTGTACAGCCCCATGCTTCAGTACTGTTAGTGTCTGTGATGAAGCACATAGAGCAAACGAGGAAGTTGCCTTTGAGAGGGTACACGAATTTCAAACCAAGCTCCATCATTTGTATCACCTAAGAGACGTGTTCAATGTGGGTGAAGCCCACGTTTACCTTTATGTCTAAACACCACAGAACGTGTCAATGGCTAAAAATATCATGGAGGAAAATGCAGCAAGGAGAGACTGACGCTGATCATTACAAGAATAAGAATGGAACTTGGATGACCAAAGCTCCCTGCCGTTGCTGGCTAGTGAAGGTTCTACAACAAATGGCTGCGAAGAAGAGAAATATTTTCCTAACTTTGGACCACTGTTCGTTACATAGTTCGATTATATGACGCTTCAAATGTATATGTTGCCTTCTTACCATCAAACATAACGAACCGTATTCGCCGGCCGCGGTGTTCTCGCGGTTCTAGGCGCGCAGTCCGGAACCGTGCGACTGCTACGGTCGCAGGTTCGAATCCTGCCTCGGGCATGGATGTGTGTGATGTCCTTAGGTTGGTTAGGTTTAAGTAGTTCTAAGTTCTAGGGGACTTATGGCCACAGCAGTTGAGTCCCATAGTGCTCAGAGCCATTTGAACCATTTGAACCGTATTCAGCCATTGAATCAAGAAATAATCGCCCCAATAAAGCGTAGTTATAGACACATAAATATTAAAACTATTATGAGTGTAATCGAACTACAAGAAAGTTCCCCATTGGAATGTACTGCAAGCTATCTGCAACATATCTGCTGCTTAGGATGAAGATGCAGCAAAGCCATAATTAATTTGTTTAAAAAGATGGGTACGGCAATTGATAGCGCTTCTGAAAATGAAGAGGGAGCCTACCATCTAACATCTGAACTTTCTCTTAATGCGCACATAACTTGGGGTTCTGATGCTCCTCTACAGGCTTACACCTGGCTGGTGCCCTCTTAGCCATCAGTATGGAAGAATGGACGCAGCAGACCACAACATCTGTGCTGCTGAAGGACCAGCCATCATTTCTGCTAATGGTGCAGAAGAGAATGCCTTTTTCTGTGGAGGAACGTGAAGATACGTCATCGCCACACCAAGCAAAAGTAGCAGCTGCAATTGCTGTTCTAGAGAGATTCTGTCACGTGCGATGTTTACAAGGCATTTCAAGCTGGTGCTCTTGACGGGGTATCTTCAGAGATATTACGTCCAACACTTCGACAAACAGCAATTAACGATTTTTTTTTCAAATTATTGTATAGATGCAAAATGTCTAACGGACAAGAATTCTTGTTAACTAAAACAAGTGCTCAATAAATATTTAATGTGTTAAAAAACAGTACATTAAATTGATTCTTTATCCTTTCTTGTATTACATGACGTCCACATTACGTGTGTAATTGTTAAAAGATGATGACAAGCATTTGACAATATGTGTATAGGCTTCCTAAATTAAACAAATGCCAGAAATACAGCTGTACATATACAATGCAGTTATTGGACTGGTGCATAAGATCGTAGGTTTTTTCAATAAGTTTCATAAACATAACAGATAAATACAACAGGCATCAATATTATATTCTCATTCACTATTTGCAACATTGTTCCGAACTATTCGAGACGGCGACTGTAGAAACCATGTGGTGTTGAGGCAAACAACTCGTCGAGCTCTGTTCGGAGTGCATTTTCATCCGGAAAGGAAGTTCCACGAAAGTTGTTCGATAGAAAGCGGGAAAGGTGAAAATCCGAGGGCACAAGATTAGCTGAATAATGTGGGTGCAGAATGACTTGCCCGTCCATCTCTTGTAGAGCGTTTCTCCCAGACCAGCAGAATGCGTGCGGGCGTTATCGTGAAGTAGCATCACGTCACGTTGCGTTCATTGTCGTTGTTCTAGGACGGCGTCTGTGAGACGTCTCAGTTGTTGAGAACAAACGTCAACAGTGATGGTTACAACTCGGGGAAGTAAATGCTAGTACATCACACCGTCTCTGTTCCACAAGCTGGATAACATCATATTTTGTGAATGCTTGCAGGTATTTGTACAGGAAATTGCTGCTTTTTTGTCTCAAAAAAATGGCTCTGAGCACTATGGGACTCAACTGCTGAGGTTATTAGTCCCCTAGAACTTAGAACTAGTTAAACCTAACTAACCTAAGGACATCACAAACATCCATGCCCGAGGCAGGATTCGAACCTGCGACCGTAGCGGTCTTGCGGTTCCAGACTGCAGCGCCTTTAACCGCACGGCCACTTCGGCCGGCCTTTTTTGTCTCAAACATTTCTTTCTTTTTCGTATGTTGGTACAAAGATGCCATTTCTCGTCGAATGTTAAAAAGTGTTGTTCACGAGCCTATTGATGTTGAGCAAGCAGAGATGCACATATGGCCACCCGCTGATCAGGATTTCGCCATAGAACATGTGGTACCCATACTCTCGATTTTAGGACCTTCTCCACGGTACGTAAATGTCTCGCGATGGCGGAATGATCATAGTTCACCGTTGCCAGTAATTCACCTTTGCCACTACTTGAGTACACTGACATGGATCATTGTCGGTTAATGCGATCAAACGGTCTTCGTCAATCTCCGTACGTCTTCCTGAACGTGGCGAGTCACTAACATCAAAACAATCCTCCTTAAAACGCGAAAACTATTTTCTTGCCATGCTCTGTCTACTCGCATGATCCCCATTCACGGCGCAAAAAGTTTATGACTACCTCCGTTGTTGTGGACCCCTCCCCTGTCCCCAAATACATTTTATTTTATTTTTATTTATTTGTGTTATTTTATTTTACTTTATGTCTTGAGTCATTGGTTGTCGTGACTGGTGTCATGCGGCCCGCTTCGAAATCCACTCTGTGCCAGCCTTTTCATCTGAGAATAGCCCTTGCACTTAACGTCCTCAATTATTTGCTTGACGTATTCCAATGCCTGCCTCTAGTACCAAGGAGGTTATTTCTTGATGGTTATTTCTTGACGGTCGGCGAGCACCTTCTTCTAGTCAGTGATTTACATATATTTCTATACACAGTGTGAGTCCCCTAACGTTACCGCTGGATATATTTCGTAAACCACATCAAATACTGACTAACCGATTCCACAGACCGAACGTGACGAGAGGGACTAGTGTAATTGTTTAATACCAACCATACAAAAATGCACGGAAGTATGTTTTTTAACACAAACCTACGTTTTTTAAGTAGAACCAAGTTAGTTTTGTTAGCACATCTGAACATATAAACAAATACGTAATCAGTGCCGTTTGTTGCATTGTAAAATGTTAATTACATCCGGAGATATTGTAACCTAAAGTTGACGCTTGAAACTTCCGACGTTCAGTTGCCTGTTGTAACAAACACGGGTCACGGTAGGCGAGCAGCATCTGCAGGGACATGTTTACGATGACGACCGTGTTTACGAGTGTGGCTGTAGTGCACTGTTGTGGTTTGGTCTAGCTGCCGCAGTGTCCGCAAGTAGCGCTTGCTGCTATTGTTATTCTGCATTCGTCTCTTCGCACAGACCAACTGTAGTACACCGTGTTACCAGACGTCTGTGATTGTGTAGTGTGGTAGGAAGTGTGACCATGGTGTATTCGAACTCTGAAAAGGCGGAGATGATACTCATCTATGGCGAGTGTCGACGAAATGGAGCTGAAGCCTGCAGGGTGTATGCAGGACGGTACCCGGACAGAGAGCATCCAACGTGCCGCACATTGCAAAACATCTACCGCCAACTGTATGCAACAGGTATGGTCGTAGCACGCAAACGGGTCCGTAACAGGCGAAGCGGGTGTAGTTGGGGTGTTAGCTGCCGTTGCCATGAACCCACACATGAGTACACGGGACATTGCGAGAGCCGGTGGACTGCGTCAAAGTAGTGTCATGCGCATACTGCATCGTCACCGCTTTCACCCGTTTCATGTGTCGCTACATCAGCAGTTACATGGTGATGACTTTAATCATCGAGTTCAATTCTGTCAATGGGTATTAACAGAGAATGCGTTGCAGTGCTACCTGTTTACCGATGAAGCGGGTTTCACAAACCACGGGGCACTAAATCTACGGAACATGCATTACTGGTCCGTGGACAATCCTCCCTGGCTCAGACAGGTAGAGCGACAGCGACCGTGGACTGTAAATGTATGGTGCGGAATCATTGGCGACCACCTCATTGGTCCCCACTTCATTGCAGGGGCCCAAACAGCTGCAACATACATCTCATTTCTACAGAATGATCTGCCAACGTTGCTCGAAGATGTCCCACTGGAAACGCGTCGACGTATGTGGTATCAGCATAATGGTGCACCTGCACATTCCGCAATTAACACTAGGCTGACCCTTGACAGGACGTTCGACGGGCGTTTCATAGGACATGGAGGACGTATAAATTGGCCAGACCGTTCTCCTGATCTTACACCTCTGGACTTCTTTCTGTGGGGTACGTTAAAGGAGAATGTGTACCGTGATGTGCCTACAACCCCAGAGGATAAGAAACAACGTATTGTGGCAGCCTGCGGCGACATTACACCAGACGTACTGCGGCGTGTACGACATTCATTACGCCAGAGATTGCAATTGTGTGCAGCAAATGATGGCCACCACATTGAACATCTATTGGCCTGACATGTCGGGACACACTCTATTCCACTCCGCAATTGAAAACGGAAACCACGTGTGTACGTGTACCTCACACCTCATGGTAATGTACATGTGCATCAGTGAAAAAGACCGATAAAAAGGTGTTAGCATGTGGACGTAATGTGCTGTTCCAGTCTCTTCTGTACCTGAGGTCCATCACCGTTCCCTTTGGATCCCTACGTAATTCGGTGCTCTCCGATACACACGATCGAACAGCGGAGGAGTGGTACTCAAGCGTCAACTTTAGGTTACAATATCTCCGGATGTAATTAACATTTTACAATGCAACAAACGGCACTCATTACGTATTTGTTTATATGTTCAGATGTGCTAACAAAACTAACGGTGTTCCATTTAAAAAAACGTAGGTTTGTGTTAAAAAAACATACTTCCGTGCATTTTTTTATGGTTTGTATTAACCAATTACACTAGCCCCTCTCCTCACGTTCGGTCTGTGGAATCGATTCGTCAGTATTTGATGTGGTTTACGAAATATATCCAGCGGTAATGTTAGGTGACTCACCCTGTATATATAGAAGTCTCGAAAATGGAGCACTCTCTATCGTTGTTACCCACAATAAAAGGAAACGTTAACATGAAAAAATATTTCCAAAAAAGTCAATAATGCAAATTTCGTTATGCCGAGTTTGGCTTTTCTGGGTCACTTGAAAATCCATTGAACGAGAGTCTGCGTTCATAGTCTCACACTTTGTGAAAATCATGCATTTATCTATAATGAAGTTGTCTGTGCATCTGAACAAATACCGAGTCAGGTCTTGATCAGATTTCCAAATAGTTAACAATTGGCATCGTGCCATAAAAGTACTTAAAATGTAAAACAGTGCACTTGACAACGCAAAAGAAGATACTTTTCACAACCCGCAACATGGTCGCGGATTGAAATAGTGATCCATGAAGTGTAGAATACATTTCTTTTACTGTCGTCAGTGACCACAGATCTTTTGGTCTTTAGACTACCGGTTTCGGTTAGCAATGATGATCTTCAGATCTGCAGCAATACTTGGGAAATGAAAGACAACTATTGGATGGATTATATCTTAAAACAATAAAATATGCCATAACAAAAAATTATTGCTCTCAAGGATGTCGAATCATGTCCTTAAAATATGACACAGCATCCCTATTTTATAACATGTCTGAATATAGTAAAGTAATAGTGGCATCGTCACAAAATATACGTAAAATCAGCTGGAAATTGTCCAACGTATTTTAAATATGGCGTAAACTCGGCCACAGTGCATGCGCAGTCGTACTGCCAATAGCGTTACTGTTGATAACGGATTGCAGTACAGTACCACAACATATGTTTGTGCCGTAAGTTCTTTAATGCAAGTCTACAAATATTTGCCAGCCATGAAATTGTACAGAATGCAATAAACGCCACATGTATAAGTTACTATAATGATAAAATATAATAATTAAAACACCAATATAGCTACATTTAGAATTGTTAAAAGGAAATGGTTAATTGATGACAGGTCATTCTGTGACGTCCCTGTGTTCATTTCAGGTAATAATGATAACATACAAAACATCGAGTTTATGGTGCTAAAAAAATAATACAAAGTTATAGTCTTGTATTTTATTCTCTCTTCCGTTTATATACTACAGTTCACCAACAGGATAATCTTATTAAGTGATTACTGCCATTTTCATTATACTTTTCTTGGAACGGCGCAAGGTACGAGAGGCCTTCAGGCACTTAAGCTTCTCCGACCTCTCGCCTCTGCTGCATTCTGGCGCCTACGCCAAAGGATGTCGCTAATTACTTACTTTAATCCTTTCCGCCTCTTTCCCAAGTTAATCTATCAACTTTATATTAATTAGCTCCATAGGTCTGTTCTTGTGTACGTTATTGTCATTGTCTTCAATGGCCACAAGAACGTCTCAGAATCGTTCATGATCATTTAACCATTTCGTTTCAACAAATTTAAGTTTATTCGTGTTTTTGATTACTACATTTTATCACTCTAATAACTGTTGGATTTGGGAAGCCCACTATAGACTTTATCTATTGTAGTCTTCATTTACTACTTTCTGGGTAATTTTATAACTGACGAATATATGAAGGCTTGCAGTAACGACATGTAACCAGCTTGTGGCACAAATACATGTTGTCGCAACTGTACTGCAGTTTCTTATGAACAGTAGTGCTATTGACACCATGACTCCGCCGGCACTGTGGCCTTGTTTACACCATACTGTAAATATGTGTGACGATGATAAGCCGAGTTTGTGTATATTTCGTGACGATGTCACTACGGCTTTACTGTAGTCACACAAATTTTATGTTTTAAGATGTAATCTACCCAGTAGTCATATTTCATTTATCACGTTCTGCTGCAGATCAGAAGATGGTCTCTGCTCACCGAAACTGATAGTCTAAGGACCAAGTTTTGTGATCGTTGACGGAAACAAAAGAAAGAGACTTTTCTATGACTACATAACCAAACAGTCACAGTTTGAACAATTCAATTCTCATAGTCAACTGGGTATAACGATTTGTGGCAATATTAAAAGGAGTGGTCACGTAGGCTCAGTAGTAGGTACGCCACGTTTCTGATTACGGTTCATTAGCAGTATACTGTGAAAAGGGAGTGTGTCTACCTATGAAAGTGCGTCACGTCTTACAGTACTGCGAAGGTGTCTTGTAGCCATATTAGCCAGCACCAACAGAGGATACTGATCATATACCAAAATCTGAACAGGTTTGCTTGACTTACGGGGAAAGCGTCCCGGAAGCGATGAGAAACCTGAATACCCAGATGTCCGTTAGCCCGCGTGAGCCTACTTTCGTAATTTCAAGAACCATTATTAACTGAATAATCTGGATATGTTACTGATAGTCTTACTTATCGCGCCCGTAGGGACCCTGAGAAATAACATTAGGCTAATTACAGCATGCAGAGAGGAATCGAGGCAGTCAATGTTCACGCGCTGCATCCGAGAACGGGAAGAAACTACGAAATGTTTTCCCATGGTAAGTACAATCTCTCATGTACTTACGAAGTGTGTGTTAATTGTAGACTAGGAATTGCAGGTCTGTTACATAAAAACACTGTTTACAATGACGAACGTCTTCATCTGAAATCTATATATAAATTTGTGGTAAGTATCTACTGCAGAACACAGAGGAAAAATCACGATTTACAACGGTTTCCCTAGATACATACTTTTAAGGACCTCCGAAGAGTGTGTGTAATTTCGTGACAGTTCCGGCGGACGATTTTGCCCATTACAGGCTATCCGTCCCACATTATTAAGCAATTATTATTGAAGAATAGGATCAACATCGGGTTATTAGTCACGGAAGTCGACTGGGAATTTTTTTAGCCTTGGTGATGATAGGTATTTCCTCTCCTCATCCATCTTTTTAGTTGGTGGTTCGTTATAATGGCACTATGTTTCTTCTACAGTAGCAATGCTGTTGAGGAATGCTCTCCTTTTGTATGGAGGTGAAATGTTCAGTTTAGAGTACCATGCAAAAATCATTTTATCATTTTACACGATGCAATGGTGTCGTAATACACATGCGGGGCTATCTTCCTGTAACACTAGTTATCGGTTCAGAATAAGGAGTGTGGGTAAAAAAGTGTGTCGTCCCGCAATGTCATCCCTTCGATAGACGTCAGAACAGCGACACCCAGCATTGAGAGCACACGGTTTTCTTATGGGCGGACGAGGAAAATATTTCAGACGTACTGCCGCTTAGGACAGAGACGAAAATGCTTCGGAGGGGGGAGGGGGGTGGGATGGATACCTCATGATATCGTGTCGGACTTCCTTTTGGCCAGCATCGTGCAGCTCAACATAGTCGATGGAAGTCCCCTGCAGAAATATTGAGGCATGCTACCTCTATAGCGGTCCTTAATTAGTAAACTTATTCCGGTGCATTGTTTCTCGCACGAAATGACCTCTCGATTATGTCTCATAAACGTTCGAAGAGGTTCATGTTGGTAGATCTAGTTCGGCACGTCATTCGATCGAATTGTCCAGAATGTTCCTCAAACCAGTCGCGAACAATTGTGTCTAGGTAACATGGTGCATTGTCATCCTAAAAATTCCATAGTTGTTTGGGAAAAGGGAGATCATGAAAGATGAAAATGAAAATGGTCTCGAAGTAGCCAAACGTCACACTTCCATGTCAATAATCAGTTCAGGTGGACTAGAGGACCCAGTTCACTCCTAAACACAGTCCACAACATTACGGGGCCAGCATCAGCTTGCGTAGTGCTTTGTAGACAACTTGTGACCATGGGCTCGTGGGTTCTGCGCCACATTAAAATCCTACCATCAGCTCTTACCACCTGAAAACGGTTTTCGTCCCACCAGGCCACTGTTTAGCAGTCGTCAAGGATCCAACTGAATTGACTTGCAAGGGAGCGTGCTTTTAGCAAAGGTCTCGCGTCGGTCGTCTGCTGCCGCACTGCCCTAAACGATATGTTCGTCGTGCATCCCACATTGATTTCTGCTGTTATTTCACGCAGTGTTGCTTTTCTCTTAACACTTACAACAAGGTAACGCCTGAAACTTCGTATTCGCGGACACTCTTGACACGGTGCCTCTCGGAATACTGAATTTCCTGACTGGTTTCAAAATGGAATGTCACTTGGGTCTCCAACTACCATTTCGCGTTCATATGACGTTAATTCTCATAATGTGGCCATAATCACGTCGTAAAATTTTTACGTGAATGATCTCGAGTACAAATGATAGCTCCGCCAATGCACTGCCCTTTTATACCTCGAGTACGCGATACAACCACCATCAGTATAGGTGTTTATTGCTGTCCCATGACTTTGTCATCTCTGCGTCAAGAGCATCAGTGGAACCACACTTCCCTTGAGGCATTGATTGCCATACTTTTCGCTATCGAAAAGGACTCGATTCAGTCTTAGGCACCTGCAGACAGACTGCGCTACTGCTCTATCCCTGCTAGCCGGAATGTGGAACCAAAGGGGTGTCAGGGGACTGCCTATCTGCAGATGTCCAGGACTCCATCACATGTTGCCTCTCTATTGTTACATTTTGAAAGAGTTCAACAAAGTGCATGAATGACACAGTGGGCGTTGCCAAACTGGGGGATCTTAAAGGGACTTTTTGTGTTTTATTCCCGCGTGAATCAAAGTCGCACTCCTCGCCGTCCCGTCCCCCAGTGATAACGCCGCAGGTGGGCTCGAAACAAAGAAGGAGGGTAGAAAAAGCACAAGCTTACTTTGCTGCTTCCAGTTGCATTCAAGTCTCATCGAGTATCTTTGAGTGGCCCCTAATGGGCCAACCTTGTATACCAGAGCAATAACTGACGGGGATCTGTTGTTCAAAGGTGTGCGATCACGTGCAGTAGCGTTGGTGATCCACCATGTCCTTAAAAAAGGTTGGAATTGTCAAGGGGTGTCAGCAGCGTCAAAGGTTGTCAAGAATATTGCCCTGTTGTTCATCGCACTCCCAACTGTCCTGTTCGATTGCGAAATGTGTGGGAATCAACTCCCAAAGGAAAGGGATAGTTACATTGACGCCCTTTACGCCAACGTCTGAAATGTTTTCCTCGCTTATCTGTAAGAAAACCATGTGAATTCGACGCTGTTCATACTTTCATCGCAAAGGCGTCTGAGGAAGGGGTGAAATGTGGGTAAGAGGTTGAGACTTCCACGGTGTTGATGGACTGAATTGTGTTGAAATTTGCTGAAAACGTGTATCATCAATCCATCTTACAATTCACATGAATCTCTGAGCTCTCGCTTTTGTTACGCACTTGACAACACCCGCACGTTTGACCCGTCCCCGCGTCCAAGAGTGACGTCGAAGGGCTCCAAGCTTATGTGTTGTTACAGAAGAAGGTTATAATCACTTTTGAGCTCAATTTCAAACTTCTGCGTCACAGTGGGAGACATTTACCTTTTCGCTGATAGGGACGTGCTCTTTGTATTCTGTGGTCAGGCGACTTTTGTTATGGCTGTACTGCTCGCCAGATGCGAGCCTGCGCTGAAGGACGGCGTTGCGGACGCTATGAAATACTTGTCATCCGATTTTTTAAAACTGTTTGGTGAAATTTTGTTTTTAGCACATCTTGCAGTTTGATATCGTCAGTCGATGAAGAACCGAAATTCTCTTCGTTATGCGTTATACTTACTGTACACGTCAAATTAAGTAAAACAGTGCGAAAAATTTTAAAGATTTAGCAGGGGTAAAGACGCATTGCATAAAAATTTTGGTACGGTTGATTTTAGCTCATACGTTAATGAAACGTAGATAAGAGATTCTAATTTTAGTTATAATTAAGAAGAGAAGAATACCTCAGTTATTAGAATTTATATCCAAATGATGGTTTCGTGCTGAGCTCCCATTCACGTCCTCGCACACCGCTAATCATGTGCTCATAAAATCTGACATATCTTATAAACGATTAAAGATATCAAAAATTATTCAAATGGCTCTGAGCACTATGGGACTTAACACCTGAGGTCAATAGTCCCCAAAAACGTAGAACTACTTCAACCTAACTCATCTAAGGACATCATACACATCTATGCCTGAAGCAGGATTCGAACATGCGAACGTAGCAGTCGCGCGGTTCCCGACTGAAGCGCCGAGAACCGCTCGGCCACCGCGGCCGGCATTAAAGATATCTAAACGAGGTTTATCATTAATGATAACAGGAAATGACTCAAATATGTTGTATGATAAAGATTTGAAACTTTCTTATTCATCGAGATATAAATGTAACTCGTCCGCGGCAGTTAGAGCTCAGCGGCTCAGGCTGCATTCAGACGTCCGTAGCACTGTAGGATAACAGAAGCGGTGCGCGTATGCTCGTCCTTAACTCCCGATGAACGGAGTTCGTCTATATTTACTCACAGCAGTGACGATTTAATTGTGTACCGCCGTGTACAAGTATATGTGCAGCCATGTAGTGATCATCCGTTACTGTTATGTTGTAGAGATTCCGCAGTTCTCTCTCTTGTCGAATTTACAGGAAATATTGTGGGTTTTAGTATGAATTTGTGTCATTTATATTACAATCGCTCACTATCCGGTAGTATATAACAACGTATCCAACTCATAGCTCGTATAATGTGTTGTAGCCGCTATATCACGGTCTAGGATGGATGCGAGACTAGTTTCGACACATTTTTAAATTGGATTCACTTTCAAACGGATCGTACATGTGATGTTAAGTTACCAGGGGTGCTTTTCTCGTTTTAACATCCAGACTGCACTCTGCTGATGTATCTCCCTGCGTGAAAGTTTTCATGTTCCTATAGAGATATGGTTTTATTACTTATCGTGGTGTTGCCGATAATTGATAACTTCAGGCAATTACGTAAATGCTCGTCAAAATACGTCAAACATACTTCTGCAACTGTCTATCGTCATTAACCATTTATTATCTCTTGGCCACGCTCACGTCACACGTAAAATCGGTACGTATACTTTCCCATTCATTAAATACTGATCCTTCGAGTCCCATATTTTGCTGAAACTGATTCATTTTCTTTAATATAAATATTGCTGAAGTTCTTTCACCATCGCTTGAGGGCGTGACTACACAACCAGTTGAACAGACTGGTCCAGTCTAAGCACACTTTCTCAAATAAGGCTTGCTTTCGACGATATATTTCACTGGGCGTGTCCTTTTAACACTTAAATTGTGTTCAGCCACGCAGTACTTGTGTGGACGTATCCATCGTGCGTCTCCGCTGTTACAGATGGTTGTGGTAGGAAGTGCGTTTCTCTCAGGAACTACTTGCATTCTGCATAGTTGAGTGTCGAGTCTGGCTACGCTGCCATGATGTGGTTTAAACAGAAATATTCTCGCCAATCCAGGCTTCAGGTTCATTTCACCTGAGTTTCCCCTAGAAACTTTCTATTGCCGCATGGGGTAACTACAGCAACATTTTGAAAGTGAAGCTAACAGAAGGTGTAGCGTGATCTGTATGCGACAAGCGCCTCAAAATAAATTCTTCCCATTTGTACAGTGTTACATGTCGCCGTTGCACAAACAGTTTTAAGAATCTACAGTGCGCCAAACAGCAGCGGACAGAGGCCTAGAAATACTATACGGAACATAGTTTCTTTATTAATATCAGATTCTGCTTGCTCTTTTTCCACGATACTGAATTTCTCCCTTAACTCTAAGCTTGTTCTTACACAATGTAGAATAGACAGAATATCAGATCTAGAAGACACTATTAAGAGTTTCAAGTCATTTATAGCTGCATCATCCATTGGCAAACGGGCTGAGTTGCGTGATACAGGTTTGTATCAATCGCATTTGGGGTTGCAGTTCCTACATTAACTATAGTGGAAGGACACTACCAGGACATCGTATACGATTTGGCTAACTCGGTCTTTAATTCAATGAATAATATAAATGCTCGTAATCAAAAACTTAAATCCTAATCCGACGTAGCACAAGATTAGACACCACTACATGTTATCGTTAGTACGGTATTAATCCTGATCACATTTACTTGCATTGTTAATAAAAGTGCTTAAAAACTGGTACTTAAGTATTAGTGAATCACAACACACACGACCGGGACTCGAACCTGGATTTTCCGCTTGTCACGAGTGGTTGCCTCAACCGGCCTATCCGAACACTCCTCCAGGACCCAAACTTCGATATCTTCGTGCATCCATATTTAAAGTGAATGAAGGGTGGACACAGTTGGTATAATTTTTAATACAAACTTCGATATGTTCCAGTGTCTACGTTCACGACAAGCGGGAAGACGGGTCCCAATCCCGGTCCAGCACAAATTTTCGTGCGTTTATAGTAAATCGAATAGCTCATTAAGTTACCTTGTGGATGGAGTAAACGACTGTGATAATACTTTCAACATGATGGAGCACATCAATCAGTCATTCTTTCCTTTCAGGTTCTATTAAGGCAAATATAGATTTCGGCTAGTGCCTAGACGCACTTTTCATAGTTTCAATACATGCCCCCCTACGTCAGCCCCCTGTTGTTCGGGCTTCTGTCACTGTTCATTCGAGACTACTACATAATAATGTATAGTAGTCTGACAATGAAGTAGTTCAGTGATAATGGCTAGGCACCAGCCGAAATATAGATTTGTTTTAATAACACCTGAAAGAAAAGGACGACTGATGGCTGTGCTCCGTCATCTTGAAAATCATATAGCTGTTATACAACCATATCGCAATGTCAGTAAAGGATACTGTCTTGAAAAGGGGTAATAAGGTGAGTATCAACAAAGCTAAAAAAGTGTAATGGAATGTTGTCGAATTAAATCAGGTAATGCTGAGGGGCGTAGATAATGAAACACCAAAAGGAGTAGATGACTTTCCCTGCTTGGTCAGAAACGTAACTGACGATGGGCGAAGTAGAAAGAATATAAAATACAGAAAGGGAATCTGAAAAATAAAATTTTATTACATCAAATACAAATTTGTGTGTTACGCTTTTCAGAACGTATTTCTTCCTTGCCTCCTTCTGTGGCTGAGATGGAATTGCATCCGGTGTTTAATGACGTACGATATTCGTTCGGAACTCTTGTGTTTCTTCTATAGTGTAACAGGTAAAAAAAAAATTTCTTTCTGTGTAACAGAAGAGCTGTTACCAGACGAGTCTAGACACTCGAGGGCATGGTGGCCATTGAGGATGCCTCACATTACTTCATGTTTTCGTCGTTAACTTCGTCTCTTGCCAACATAGTGCCAAAATGTCCGTGAAAGCGTCTCGTATCATTTACATACAATTAAATTTAGAAGCTCGAATTTTTGTTTTATTACTCACTGTGTGTCAGTTTTTTCCGTCTCTGTACCTGGCTGGTCAACGTAGAAGCATACCTTGTGTAGTACCCGAGTTCGATTCCTGGCATTACTAAGAACATTTTCCTGGTGTGATGACTGGTACAGGGTGCACTGAAATAGATGATGCCAATTCAGGAACTACTTCACCGATTAGTATCGGCTCAGTGGTCTCGACAGGCTGCAGAATGGCCGAGAGAGCGGTATGTTCGCTTCATCCCCTTCCGCACTGCATGCTCAGGACACTGCAAGGCAGATGATAACATAGCAGCCATAGACATCCCTAGGGCCTTCAAGGCGTCGCGAGGAGCCGTGCATTAATTTTAACAACTTCTAGATTTATTCTAGATCGAAGTAGCAGCGGCACAGAATTGTGACACATTTCATAGGACTGAGAACTTAACTTGCGAAATGGTATCTCACCATTATTTTGCGAATGGCCTCTTCTTATAGATAGTGTGGATGCTGGAACAGTATTTCAGTCGCTCTTTTTACTGCTGAGGTAATGAGTGGCCTGTAAAACTACCAAATTTACCTTTGGTATATTGCATGCAGATTACCGGACAACCAGAAGACATCAGTCGACTGCACACCCACATAAAAAAGCCATCCTCATTTCATCGAACAGTTTTTTTTTTTTGTTTTTTTTTTTTTATAGGAGCAGCTCTTGTAGCGGTTACTACGAATCACGCGAGAGCGCCCTGTATGTGATTGTGATCATTGTTGAGTGAAGCTTCAGTGTTACGGAGGAACAGAAAAATCGGAATCTGAAGCAGCTGGAATGCTATGCCTGGTTCCAGCACACCCTTCAGTTATGGGTTCGTATCTAGATGTTCTGCTTCCATTATTTGGTGGAGATATTTTTGCTGTGACATCATCAATAATGCTAACCCCGGGGGCGGCACGTGAGGTCATTGAAATTGAACGTGTGACGTCATCAGTGACACTGAACCCATGACGTCATGAAGATGGCTGACGGTGGAAAATTGAAAAGTTACACATGGCAAACTGTAGCAAATTAAAAAAAAAATCAAAGATAACATAGTTGGATGAATATTTTCAGTCATTGACAGTGTCAGATAGTGATAAAGAATAATAAATTTTTTAAACATTCATTAATATGAAACAGCCACTTACATGTCAATGCGAACGGTGGTATACGATTATTTATCAAAATTTTAGTGACCAACCACCCACATACAAATATACACAAAGTACTTTACTGGGCTATCAATCCAAATAATTTTCAACATTTGTCTGTAGCACCACATTTCAAATGCTTCGATTCACTTCTGTTCCGGTTTTCCGCCAGTCCATGTTTCACTATCGTACAATGCTGAGCTCCAAAGAGTACGTTCTCAGAATTTCTTCCTCAGATTAAGGCCTATGTTTGACGCCAGTGGATTTCTCCTGGCCAGGAATGCCCTTTTTGCCAGTGCTAGTCTGCTTTCATATCCTCCTGGCTCTGTCCGTCATTGGCTATTATGCTGCTTAGGTAGCAGGATTCTTTAACTTCATCTACTTCGTGACCATCAGTCTTATTTCTGCTACTTCTCATTAGTTTCGTCTATTTTCGATTTACTCTCAACCCGTATTCTGTAATCATTACATTTTTCATTCCATTCAGCATATCATGTTACCCTTCTTTAGTCTCACTCAGGATAGCAATGTCATTGATATCCTTTCACCTTGAATTTCAATTTCACTCCTCAATCTGTCTTTTCTTTCTATAATTTCTTCTCCGATGTACAGATTGAACAGTTTGGGAGAAAGACTACATCCTCGTCTCACATCCTTTTCAATCCGAGCACTTCATTCTTGGCCATACAGTCTTATTACTTCTTCTTGGCTCTTGTAAATATTGTATATTATCCGTCTCTCCCAATGGCTTACACCTATTTTGCTTTAGAATTTCGACCATCTTGCACCATTTTACGTCGTCGATCGTTTTTTCCATGTCAACAAATCCTATGAAGGTGTCGTGATCTTTGTTTAGCCTTGCTTCCATTATGAACCGCAGCATCAGAACTGCCTCTCTGGTGCCTTTACCTTTCCTAAATCCAAACTGATCGTCATCTAACACATCTTCAATTTTCTTTTCCATTCTCCTGTATATTATTCTTGTAAGTAACTTTGATGCATGAGCTGTTAAGCTGACTGTACGATAATACTCGCACTGGCAGGGTCTTGCAGTTCTCGGCACTCCGTGGATGACATTTTCCCGAAAGTCAGATGGTATGCCGCCAGACTTATACATTCTACATAGCAACGTGCACAGTCGTTTTGTTGCCACTTCCCTCAATGATTTTATAAGATCTGATGGAAAGTCATGTATCCCATCTGGCTTATTTGATCTTAAGTCCGTCATCTCGGTGACATCTTCCACCTCATAGAGGCCTTCAATGTACTCTTTCCATCTATCCACTCTCTCCTATGCATCTATGAGCTGAATTACCGTTGCAATCGTAATGTTACCACCCTTGCTTTTAATTTCACTGATGGTTGTTTTGATTTTCCTGTATGCTTAGTCAGTCCTTCCCACAATCACTTCCTTTTAGATTTCTTCACATTTTTCGTGCATCCATTTCGTCTTAGCTTCCCTGTACTACATATTTACTTAATTCCTCAGTTACCTGTGTTTCTGTATTCCTGATTTTTCCTGAAAATTTTTGTACTTCCTTCTTTCATGTTTTTCTTTCCGACTTCTGTGAGTACCCTTTTTAGAGATGTCCATTTCTCTTCAACTGTACTACCTACTGACCTATTCTTTATTGCTCTATCCATAGCCTTAATGAACGTCAAGCGTGTCTCGTCATTCCTTAGTACTTTTTATCCCATTTCCTTGCGTATTGATTCTTCCTGACTAATCTCAGCCTACTCTTCGTCACTACATTGTGGTCTGAGTCTATATCTGCTTCTGAGTACGCCTTACAATCCAGTATCTGATTTTGGAATCTCTGTCTATGATATAATCTATTAGAAATCTTCCTATATCATCCGGTCTTTTCCCAGTGAACCTCTTCCTCTTGTGAGTCGTGAACATAGTATACGCTATTATTAGATGGAATTTATTACAGAACTGAATTAGTCTTTGTACTCTCCCATTCCTTGTCCCAAGCCCATATTTTCCTGTAACCTTTTCTTCTACTCCTTCCGCTACAACTGCATTCCAGTCCCCCACGACTATGACATTTTCATCTCCCTTTACGTACTGTATTACCCTTTTAATATCCTCATATACTCTATCTCTTCATCGTCAGCTTGCGACGTCGGCATGTATACATGAACTATCGTTGTCGGTGTTGGTTTACTGTCGATTCTGATAACAACAATCCTGTCATTGACCTGTTCACAGCAACACACTCTCTGCCCTAGGTCCCTATTCATCACGAACATTACGCCTGTTACGCAATTTTCTGCTGCTATTAATATTATCTAATACTTATCGGACCAGAAATACTTGTCTTCCTCCAATTTCACTTCACTGATCCCTACTGTATCTATAATCAGCCTTTGCATTTCCCTTTCCAGATTTTCTGGCTTTGGTACCACGTTCAAGCTTTTGACATTCCACTCCCCGACTAGTATAATGGTATCTTTACGTTGATTATTCAATATCTGTCTCATGGTTACCTCTCCATTGACAGTACCCTCCTGGAGATCCGAATGGGGGACTATTTCGGAATCTTTTCCCAATGGAGAGATCATCAGCACAGTATTTCAATTACAGGCCACATGTCCTGTAAATACGTTATATGTGTATTTAATACAGTTGCTTCCTTTGCCTTCTGCATCCTCATGCCGTTGATCATTACTGATTGCCTTCATAATATTTCATAAATGCCCTAGATAGGACGCAATAACGCCGATCAGAGTACTGAAGATGATCTACTGGAAGTGCTGTTGCGGTACTGTCACAAATCTATTAAGCAAATGTAACAGGCCAGAACCACTGACACTCGTAATAAATGAGACATGTCAGGTCATTAGGAATGGCGACTCACTGCAAAGCCTCTCCTCACCTGGGTATGAGTACCCTGACCGGGCAGCTTAGACATGGCGACCATGTCGTTCGCACTATATTTTTGATTACTGTATTGTAACATTTTGTGTAATATTGTTTCAGTATTATCATGCTATGCCAGTCAAACTCTCGCCAGGGTCCAGGAGGGAAACTGCAACTGATGAGTCGTCCATGGGTCCACTACCACCTTTCCAGTACAGGACATAAACTGCTCTCATACTAGAGTTCTGTACAGGTCAGACGACCGACCTATGTCATGGGTCAGGATCACAGTAAATCATATCTGACTTCATTGCAACCGATGCCGCTGTCCATCGTGTCAACGTGGACAGTAGACGAAGAGGGCCCGAGCACTCTCAGGACGCTGCGTGAATTAATTACATAAGCAGTGCAGTCTCACCTTCTTCGCACCGATCTGCCGCACGGGACGCCTAATGGATCGGCGTGCTGGCAACCCGCCAAACCACGAGTCGCCGGCCGAAGCTTCGGCTGCCGTGCCGACCCGGGGCAGCCTTGCGTCTGCCACCGATGACAGCAGATTCCAGAACACACTACGCGACAACTGGCAGTAGTTGAGGCCACATCTCCGAGATGTGTATTGATCAATAACATGAGTAATTATTAATCTTCTTTTATTGTCGTCTAACAACGGATATGTGGAAAGAGCACACTGAGGACCTCAATGAGGGGGGAAGTCTTATCTAAAGTGATAGAAGAAGAAACAGGAGTCTATAGGGAAGAGAAAGGCGATCCGTATCAGAAATAGAATTTAGAAGATCTTAGGAAGGCTTAAAAACAAATAAAGCAGAAGGGATGGAAATATTCCATCGGAGCTTCTACAATCATCGGCGAAAGTGGCAACAAAACGACTATTCACGTTGGTGTTCAGAATCTGTGAGACAGGCGGTATTACCATCAGCCTTTCGAAAAAAACATCATGTACACAATTTCCAAGATTTGCAAGCTCGTGCATCCTTGTTGCTGATAAGAGTAATATAAAAAGAATGGAAGAGAAAATTGAGGATATGTTAGATGACGATCAGTTTTGTATTAGAAGAAGTCAAGGCATCAAAGAGGCAGTTCTAACGTTGCTGTAGATAATGCAAGCAAGATTAAAGAAAAATAAAGACACGTCCATAAGATTTGTTGACCTGGAAGAAGCTTCCGACATTGTAAATTGGAGCAAAATATTCAAAATTCTGAGAAAAATAGAGGCTGTTAATATACAATTTGTACAAGGACCAAGAAGGAACGATAAGCGTACGGGCCGAAGAACGAAGTACTCGAATTAAGAAGGGATGCCGTCTTTGCCGGCCGCTGTGACCGCGCTGCTCTAGGCGCTTCAGTCCGGAACCACGCGGCCGCTACGGTCGCAGGTTAGAATCCTGCCTCGGGCATGGATGTGTGTGATGTCCTTAGGATAGTTAGGTTTACGAAGTCTACAGGACTGATGATCTCAGATGTTAAGTCCCATAGTGCTTAAAGCCATTTGAACCATTTGATGCAGTCTTTCGGCCCTATTTTTCAATCTATACACCGAAGAAGCGATGACGGGAATGAAAGAAAGGTTCAACAGTGGGATTAAAGTTTAAGGTGAAAGAATATCAATTATAAGACTCTTCTTGTATGTGTTGAATGAAATGAACAGTTTAATAAGTACAGAAGATGGATTGAGAGTAAATCGAAGAAATACGAAAGTAATGAGAATTACAGAAATTAGAAGAGTGACAAACTTAACATCAGAATCGGTGATCACGAAACAGATGGAGTTAAGGAATTCTGCTACGGATGGACCAGAGAGGACATCAAAAGCAGACTAGCAAAGGGAAACAGGAATTCCTCACCAAGAGAAGTGTAATAGTATCAAACAAAGGTCGTAATTCAGGAAGAAATTTCTGCGAATGTACTCCTCTGTGGCACAGCATTGTACGGTAGTGAGACATGGACTGTGAGAAAACAAAAACAGAAGAGTATCGAAGTATTTGAGTTGTGGTGCTAGAGAAGAATGTTGAAAATTAAGTTGTCTGATGAGGTAAGGAATAAGAAGAGTCTTTGCAAAATCGGTGGGGAAAGGAAAACATGGAAAACACTGACAAGGATGGACAGGTTGACGGTAGTATATCATTTATGACATCAGGGAATATTTTTCATGGAGCTAGAGGGAGGTCTAAAGGAAAACAGAGGTTGGGATACACTCAGACTACACATGCTGACAAAACAGCTAGGAGCGTGTCCTGGAGTGGGCGACTGCTACTGTAGTTTACACGGTGCTCGTAAGTATCTGGAAATTCGGACAACCTTTTTTTTGCATTATATGCAGTTGCAGCATTCCGAAGTATTTTACAGGATGCTCAAAAGTATCCCAACCCTCTGAATGTTTTGCGCTATATTCAAAAGTATTTGTCCAAAAATTACGAAAACCAACCCATAAGCACATGAAAAGCTCTGATTCTCTGAGTCTCAAATTAATTGTTTTCCACACCTAGAACCGTAGTTATTGACCGTGTCACGAGGAAAGTAGGCAACCGTCAGCAAGGGTGAAGTAACTGACTGAGCGTATTTCTTGTTCTGTTAAGTCTTGTTTTGCTGACTTCCAATGCATATCCCTCTCTTATCTCGGCATAATACTGAATGCTTACCACATTGTGAAAAACTCTTGTACACTGCTGATGATCCGACATCTTATAATACACTAGCAGATGAGACTAATCAATATTCCCAAGTTAAAAACTCGTCTGTTATTTTAAATAGATTTTTATGCGTATTTCGGATGTTGAACTTACAATTGAAAGGAACAGACTTAGAGTGACTACAAATTCTCAGCCTGCCCATAACACATTAGCTTTTGATGCAGTGCACTAAGTAGTAACGGTGCATGCGTTTGGACTGGAAACGTTTCGGATAAAATCTCTTGTAATTATCCCGTGGACATTATATGAAATCACCAGCTGCGACATAATCGCGAATTTGAACAGCGATCCAGTAGTGTCAATTTTTTTTTTTTATTCCAGTCTTTGATCACAATATAAATTCCTTTGACATTGACCGGTTTCAGTAATGACCGTCTTCAGATCTACTGTATAAAAATTATATACACCTAGTGGGCAGTCTATCTTTCATCACACTATAGCATTTCATATCACAATATACTACTATACAAACTGGGAAATGTATAGATAAAACAAGGTAAAACGTACCTGTTCTACAACATGTCTTAATGTGATAGAGCAGTAATGGCATCGTCAAAACATATAAATACACTCAGCATAGCATTGTCATATAGATCTAAAATTTCGTGAGAAAAAGGCCACAACGTCCACACAGTTATTTTGCAACTGGGTTATTGCACAAAACCTCTGAAGTGCAGTAGCTACCAGAAATCTGTTTGCCTACATCCTTCATAGATGTCGCTTCTGCGGGCTTATATGTATTCTTCATTTAGGTAAGAACCATACTCTGATAAAAACACATTATGTAAAATGCATGTAGCAGACTTGAAATTTTGATTGAGAAACCAATTGTGATAGAATAAAAGACAAATTTAGTTAACCGTATAAAAACATTAAAAGTAAATATGTAAAGATAATAGGTCTCACACTTTTACGCTGAATTTAAAATAAAAAATAAAATATATGTAATACATTGCGTATAGCAACCTATAAATTAACTACGTAAGATAAAATGTTTGTACGACAAAATAACTGGAGACAGGACAGGTCGATGATCCTGGTGGCCGATCCAAAAGAGGGTGCTGATCTATGTGCCAAAGCTATGCCGAGTGTATTTATATCTTTTTACGATGCCATTACGGCTCTATCCCATTAGGACATGATGTAGAACAGGTACGTTTTACCTTATTTTATCTGTACATTTCCCAGTTTGTATGGTAGTATATTGTGTTATGAAATACTGTATTGTGTTGAAAGATGGACTGCCCACTAGATGTATATAATTTTTATATTGTAGGTCTGAAGATAGTCATTAATGACTGAAACAGGTCACTGCCTAAGGAATTCATATAGTGATCAAATACACTCCTGGAAATGGAAAAAAGAACACATTGACACCGGTGTGTCAGACCCACCATACTTGCTCCGGACACTGCGAGAGGGCTGTACAAGCAATGATCACACGCACGGCACAGCGGACACACCAGGAACCGCGGTGTTGGCCGTCGAATGGCGCTAGCTGCGCAGCATTTGTGCACCGCCGCCGTCAGTGTCAGCCAGTTTGCCGTGGCATACGGAGCTCCATCGCAGTCTTTAACACTGGTAGCATGCCGCGACAGCGTGGACGTGAACCGTATGTGCAGTTGACGGACTTTGAGCGAGGGCGTCTAGTGGGCATGCGGGAGGCCGGGTGGACGTACCGCCGAATTGCTCAACACGTGGGACTTGAGGTCTCCACAGTACATCGATGTTGTCGCCAGTGGTCGGCGGAAGGTGCACGTGCCCGTCGACCTGGGACCGGACCGCAGCGACGCACGGATGCACGCCAAGACCGTAGGATCCTACGCAGTGCCGTAGGGGACCGCACCGCCACTTCCCAGCAAATTAGGGACACTGTTGCTCCTGGGGTATCGGCGAGGACCATTCGCAACCGTCTCCATGAAGCTGGGCTACGGTCCCGCACACCGTTAGGCCGTCTTCCGCTCACGCCCCAACATCGTGCAGCCCGCCTCCAGTGGTGTCGCGACAGGCGTGAATGGAGGGACGAATGGAGACGTGTCGTCTTCAGCGATGAGAGTCGCTTCTGCCTTGGTGCCAATGATGGTCGTATGCGTGTTTGGCGCCGTGCAGGTGAGCGCCACAATCAGGACTGCATACGACCGAGGCACACAGGGCCAACACCCGGCATCATGGTGTGGGGAGCGATCTCCTACACTGGCCGTACACCACTGGTGATCGTCGAGGGGACACTGAATAGTGCACGGTACATCCAAACCGTCATCGAACCCATCGTTCTACCATTCCTAGACCGGCAAGGGAACTTGCTGTTCCAACAGGACAATGCACGTCCGCATGTATCCCGTGCCACCCAACGTGCTCTAGAAGGTGTAAGTCAACTACCCTGGCCAGCAAGATCTCCGGATCTGTCCCCCATTGAGCATGTTTGGGACTGGATGAAGCGTCGTCTCACGCGGTCTGCACGTCCAGCACGAACGCTGGTCCAACTGAGGCGCCAGGTGGAAATGGCATGGCAAGCCGTTCCACAGGACTACATCCAGCATCTCTACGATCGTCTCCATGGGAGAATAGCAGCCTGCATTGCTGCGAAAGGTGGATATACACTGTACTAGTGCCGACATTGTGCATGCTCTGTTGCCTGTGTCTATGTGCCTGTGGTTCTGTCGGTGTGATCATGTGATGTATCTGACCCCAGGAATGTGTCAATAAAGTTTCCCCTTCCTGGGACAATGAATTCACGGTATTCTTATTTCAATTTCCATTAGTGTACTTGAATAAAAAAACATTATATGAAATCAAACTCAGAATTTGAGGAAAAGAAGAATTGTAGAAACACAGGTCCGTCCATACGAAACTTAAAAAAATTTTGCAAGGCTTGGTCTGGATTCTATGTCAGTAAACTGTAAACGAATTGTCAGCACACTATTTTCAAGGACTGAAATCTCTTAGTCTTGATATATCGATTATGTTCCACATACTTCGAGAGCATAGTGGCCCATAAAAAAGTCATTTTGAATTTTCAAAATTAACTGAGATCTCACTTGTTGAATCACATTTTCGTAATCCGAAGGGTATCCATCATGCAAGGTAAATGGCAAAAGCTGTTTATTTTTTGAAAATATATATGCTCTGCGATTCATTTCTGTGTAATATATACACTAGTTGTGTGCATAAAATACGATTAGGATTAGATGGAGATCAGATAGATGGAGAAGGTATATGGCCGTCATCTTTCGGAATGAACCATCCCGACATTCAACGTAACAGATTTAAGGAAACTACAGAAATGTAATTCGGAATGCCCGGCGTTTGAGCCGTAGCCCTCTAGATTGTAAGTCCCATGTGATAAACACTGAGCTACACCATCCACTCACGGTTTTCATATCTCAAATACTGTTCTCAAATGCTATTATGTAGGTGCACGATAGGTAATTTTCATCCTACAGTCTCAGTTACATTTACTTGTACTTTACCAGTAATTTAGCCAGGGCTACATACCTCCCTAATGATTCTTCCTTTAACATGGAAAATATTGTGCAGAAGCAGTTGGTGAGTTTCCTGGAAATCTTGTATACTACTCTCTATGAATCTATATCTGTACTAACCGTTCGCAGTGGGACACTTAAAGCACTCCACTTTCAATACGTAATCCAACTGCTGAGTGTCAGTATAAAGTGCATACTACTAAGGGATTCTGTTGTTTCTCTTGTGAGAAACGCGGCACTAAACTAAGTGCAAAATATTCCTAAACCTGAATCATTTTACTGCACTCAAATCTCAGAATTGCTGAGGAACTGTTATTTCTTCGAAACCTTGATATCCCATTATAAACGAGTAACTTATGACCGTAAGCGCCGAGTAAGGAAGGGTGACCCAACTTACCGCCAGATCTGGGCTCATCAGTGGAGAGATGCGAGTAATCAACTTATTCGACTGCGTTCTCGTTCGTGCATAAGAAAGTAATTATAAAAGTTAGAAACTCCATTTCCCATAGTCTTTAGCTTCTCGAGAGTAGAGTCTAAAATAAAAAGAAGAAAAGAGGAAAGACAGTGGGAACAAGTTTAAATGGAGAGAAATCCGTCCAGGGAAAGATTTCAAAAGTCAGCATCTCGACTTGCGAGAGTAGTCACCAGTAGTTTCTAGAGATGCAAAATTCTGAATCCATTTAACTATTTCTTAGAGAAGGAGAGCAAGTCAGTGTGAACATATGAGTGTAGATCGTAGCCACATCCTTACTACACCCAGTAGGCAAACATGTACGCGTGTTACATTCCATGTAAGTTTCATGTGGTTTAATCTAAGCCGCTTGCGCCTTACGCAGTGATCCATGAATCTATGTTATCCAATGTTGAACATCTGTACTCACAACAAACCAGAAATTCAAATTGAAAAATTAACTCCCATTCCACTTTTATCCTCTGACGTAGTAACTGTACGATACTGAAATATTTGAGGTTTGAGTTCCATTCTGTGTCACATTTACTAAATTAGTGACTGTTTTCTAAATCCCATTGTATGGTGCAGACTTGCTCTGTAAACCTAGGCACTGAATTACAGTGGGTGTGACATTTAAAATAACGTGACAGACTATCGATTTGACATTTGGAGGAGGTCGCTAGAATTGATATATGGACAAACTGTGCAGCGTTGGCAACATTTGGATTTATAGCCATAATTTTATCGTTTTATAGAAGCAAGCAACTGCAGAAGACGACGTTTTGGTCACATTATAATTTTGTTTGGAAGGAAACTGACATCTGATTTACAGCTACTATTGGAACTCAAACAGGGAATCTCGCTATGTGTGTGAGTGTGTGTTCCTTTTTATTTACATTTTTTTTTTTACTTTTTTAAGGCTCAGCTTATTAGTGTAAAGCAGTAATCAGCCCCTTGTCTGAATAAACTTAAAAGCAACCAAGGCTGCGAATTCTACAATTTATGAAATTAACGATAGCTGCTATCACCAACCTCATACTCATGCTGATATTGCTTACGATACTCCTAAAATCACTGGAAAAACTACCTAGTTCCATATTTGAGACACACATTTGGGACACCCTGAATTTTTACAAGTTTCACTATTTTAAGAAGTTAATGACAGTGTTTCTACGAATATGACACTGAACAAATTTCCAAAATGCTTCAGACTGGAATACAAAAGAACGTACCTACACAGAATCAACTGTAAGTGCGGCCCACATCGTTCATTTATGGCGTACATGCCAATGTAACAAGCAGAACATCCGATCAGATTTGTGATGTTTTCTTCACCGGAGAATATTGACGTGTGTAAATATAATACCGGGAATAACGTATGGCCATAGACCCGTCTCTGTTTACAAAGCAAAGAAACGAAATTCAGTGGTCCGTCGCATAACGTCGGAAGCGTTTAAAGGTTTCTACAGGGCGTAAGTAAATTACCTTCACAGGCATTGAGAACTTGTAGTGAGGAAGAAGATTAACGAAATCCTTGAGTAGATCCCTGTCTTTAGTGGTAGCCATTTTAAGCCCCTGTCCTCCTCAGCCGATTCGTTAGTTATCACTTTATCTTGCCTAGTCGTCATATAAATGCTTTTGAATGTTTAATAGTTTTCGTATTAGTGTACTTAGCAAAAGATAGGAGCTTCTTGCTTTGATCTCTTCTGTGACTTGAATTGACGTTACTGTCGTCGTATTATGGATATCCACCCCGTAAATGACGAAAAATTTGCGTACAGAGGTGCGCCACGCAAATACGTTGCTACAAATTGGGAATTTCTGTTGGAGAAGAAGCGTGCTCGAATAGCCGAAGCTGTTTGAGGCGACGGCTTGCGTAAAACAGGAAATCCGGTTTCAATTCTAGCTCCAGCACAAATTTTCACTTGTCATCGAATTATTTCAGTGCCCTCATGCGGCTTCTGTATTCCTCCTTCATTACACATATATATGGCAGCGGAAATATGAATCCATTGTGTATGTACGAGTACACCCTGATAACATTTCATGATATCCTCCGTGTCGATGCACCCTAGGTACGGCTTCTTGGGGAATCATGTTCAAATGGTTCAAATGGCTCTGAGCACTATGGGACTTAACATCTTGGGTCATCAGTCCCCTAGAACTTAGAACTACTTAAACCTAACTAACCTAAGGACATCACACAACACCCAGCCATCACGAGGCAGAGAAAATCCCTGACCCCGCCGGGAATCGAACCCGGGAACCCGGGCGTGGGAAGCGAGAACGCTACCGCACGACCACGAGATGCGGGCGGGGAATCATGTTAAATGCAGTGAGCAATGAGGGAAGTGGACAGAGGGGCGTGAGTGGAGGGGGGGGGGGCGGGGCTACGGAAGTATTGCACAGTGAGAAAAGTTGGAAAAGTTGGAAATCTGGGTCGGGCGGGAAGAGAGCTCGGACAGACGAAGCAGCTCAGGTTACCACTAGCGCGAAGCGGGACGTTCGGTTACAAGTGCCGGTCCGGCACAAATTTTCATTTGTGAAATTTAAAACTTTCCCGGTGTACACCTTGTTCTATAAAATATGGAGACAACTGACGGTTGTCTGTAACTTGCTGGTACGTTATTTCGCCTCAGAGTCTCCTGGCTGTCTTTCGATGAATACTGATGAACAATACACTACGCTCCCGTATCTAACAAGGGAAACTCAGATTTAGGGGTAAGACGGTCGAATGGGTAACCCGTTAAAAACTGATTACAGATCAAGCATGAAACCAGGAAGAAGGTGTACTAAACTGTGAAAAGACAGCAAAATAAAAACAGTGAACGGTCCAAGGACAGATAGTCAAATATACAGCCCTAATGAGCAAGGGCGTAGTGGATAAGGGATCGCTGTGTCAGACTGTTAAGTGGGCGAAACGCATTCTATACTACCTCGTGCCAATTATTTTTATCTTTTTCATAACATTATGAACTGCCCGCTCGCTCACTGAAATGTTTGTTCTCTTGTTCTTCGTAGTTGTCATGTTATAATTGATTGTAGAATATGGGGCCGCGCGGAGTGGCCGCGTGGTTGGCGACCGCCATGTCACGGATTTGCGTGGCCCCTCCCACCCATGGTTCGAGTCCTCCCTCGGGCATGTGTGTGTGTGTGTGTGTGTGTGTGTGTGTGATGTCCTGAGCATAAGTTAGTTTAAGTAGTGTGTACGTCTACGGACCGATGACCTCAGCAGTTTGGTCCCTTAGGAATTCACACACATTTAGAACATGAGTGATGTTGTAAGAATACATCACCGTCGCAAGTAAACGTGGTGAATACTGAGAGGAGGCAAATACCACATGGGCGTCACACAGAAGTGAAAACAGCAAATAAACGGGTGTGAACTATGTTACAAAAAAGGAATTCAAGTGTAAAAAATTCCAAAACGGAATGGAACTGCAAAAACGTTATAAACATATATTTTAACACAGCCCAGATAAATCGTTTGATTGTGAAGCTGTTGTGTTCATTTGTCGCAGTTTATGTGACAAACTATTATGTTTTCAGCATTTCCTTGGGTGCGATCACATTCAGAATCATACGAATACATAATTCTGGAAGGAGGCACATTTCACTCACTTACCAGGCATACTAATTAAGTGCGTCGGTAAGAGCTCCCTACCGTATGACATATGTACTGTAATTAATGCAGTGTACGACACACCTGAAGCCTTTTCCGCTGGAGGATTCGATTGACTTGTCTCCTTGACATCAAACGTTTGGGGTTCCCATTAGAAAGCCACTTCGTTTCGGCTGCTGATAGAGTTGTTATGCAGAATCAGCTGTCATGATAGGTCCCATCCCTACACCTCGCTGATGCAAACGGACGTCACATCGCTATACAGACACAAATTTGAATACGGAAAACAGCGAAAAAGGAAAACAAAAATTCTCGCAAGTGGGGTGTTCAACACTAGTCGTCCGGTTCGCAGTCGAACACCATGACCAGTAGACCACGACGCCGCTGGTCTGTCAGCGTGCTCTTTGTTGTATTTCTACTTCTTGGGCCGTTTACTGTTTCTATTTTGAATTTTTTTAACATTCAGTACACCTTCTTCCTGGTTTTATGCTTTATCGTATTCAGTTTTTGACGGGCTGTCCATTGGTCCCTCTTATCAGTAAATCTGAGGGGGCTTCGATCCCACCGGTACTTGCTTACCGTCCTAATTGGCACTGCGCATGTGCTGCTTGGCGTATGCACTTCTGCTGTGGGTCTGTGTGCTGCTCTGTGCGCCCTCCGTGGTAAATACTCGCCTCTTCGATATCAAATGATCGCCTTCGCACGCTAAGATCACAGCAGAGCATGAAGTTTGTTTATCATATTCCATGCAAAATCTAACTAGAAACCACTGTCTTGATTCATAAGAGGTTCAGACAGTCGTAGTTGCACTGATTCATTGGTGATTGAGCTCCAAAAATTTGCCGTATGAGCTACAATTTTTGTTTCATTATATTTCATCGATTGACCAATGGAAATTCAGCGATAACAGACTTATTTGCATGGAGAAGACGAGACCCCGCTGATGTTCTATATTACGATCTTACGAACTGTGTGTCGTTTGCCCTATGTAAGATATGCCACATTCAGATGGAAACACCTACTTTGTGCAACCCTAAGTCGTCTTGACTCAAACCCACTTTAGACAAGTGTCCACATCATATAAGAAATTCGAGTGATTTTAACAATAGACTCCAGTCACTTAAGCTTGAAAGCAAATATTTGTTGGTCACTGTCGTTTCGCTTATTACAAATGTGCCTTTGGTGTACTCATTGGCAATACGTTCGTAGCTGCCTTTATAGCGTAGTTCGGGTATACTGTCTGTTCGACGTAGTTTTTATTGGACAACGAGTTTTTAACAATCAGCCCGTGCGCCATGGGGAGTTCTTTGTCTTCTCTGTAGGACAATCTTTTTATGGATATATTTGAGGAGCGAGAACTCGCACCAGCTGTTTTAAAACCAACTGTATTTGGCGAACTTTTAAAGTTCGTCTCATGGTTTAGACGGTCTTTGAGAGTTTCTTCCACACCTGAAGTCCACACGTGAAAAACCAAAATTTACTATGGAGGTGCAAAAAGATGGTTGCTTGCCGTTTTTAGACGTCTTTGTTCGGCGTAAGAGCAATGACACAATTGGTCGTCCAGTGTTTCGAAACGCCAGTCACATTGAATTATATTTACAGTCTGCTAGTTGCCACCATCGTGTTCAAACCATGGGCGCTTAGAAGTCCTTGATCCACCGAGCTCATACCATATCAGATACCGATAGCCTGCAAACGAAACTGGACCACCTAATATCTGTGTTAATGAACAACGAGTATTCGTCTCAACAAGGACAAAGACCGCTACAGACGTAGAACGCCAGAAGAAGGAAGAGAATGAGGGCTTCAAAACGACTGGTTATCCAACATATAATATGTAGAATATTAGGAAGACATAAAGTAAAGTAATCCTTCTGTCTCTTTCGAAAATATCAGAGCATTTGGGATCTGTTATAGACGATTTAGGCCGATGTTTACAAGATTCCGTGCGAATGCGGAGCACCGGTATGTACCACAGGGCAAACGCCGCGCACTGTGCAAGGTCGCATTACAAATCAGCGGCATACTCTCCTTCTCCAAGCACATAAGTCCGCAATCTATCAACTCTGAAACTCGATACAATATAATGAAACAAATTGTGGCCCATACGTCAAACTTTTGGAGCTCAGTCATCAATGAATCAGTGGAAATGAGACTGTCCGTATCACTTATAAATTGTACGCCCACGGTAGCTCTGTGGTGCTCAGCGTGTTCGGTCTAAGAGCTGCGTGCTCTCTGTAACAAAAGAAGAAAAAATAGTGAGTCAAGGAATCAATGATCAACTTGAACGGATGCTAGTGACGTCTGCCCAGACCAAATGCAACGAACTATATCGAACAAAATGAAAGGAAAAAAAAAGTGGTCAGCACGACAGAATGTTAATCCTTAGGGCCTGGGTTCGATTCCCGGCTGGGTCGGAGACTTTCTCCACTCAGGGACTGGGTGTTATGTTGTCTTAACAATCACCATTTCATCCCCATGGACGCGCAAGTCGCCGAAGTGACGTCAGATTGAAAGACTTGCACCTGGCAAACGTTCTACCCGACGGGAGGCCCTAGTCACAGGAAATTTATTTTTAGTTATAAATCGAGATGGCGGTTTATTGTTAAATTTTGCGTGGGACAATATAGAAAAGCTTCGTGCTCTACGTAATCCGTGTCCTCTTGTGATCATACCGCGCGAAGACAATCGTTTTCGTGTGGAAGAGACGAGCCTTCACCACGGTGGGAGCGCAGAGCGGCGCACAGAGTTAACAGCAGAAGCGCATGCGCCCAAGCAACGCATGTCCAGCGCCAACTAGGACACCACACAGTTGCCGGCGGGATCTTAAATAGGGGAGACTAGCCACCTGAAGATGGCAATAAAACTCTACACAAATTTCACTCACCAGCATGGAATTCATTTAGTCCTCTCATGTTCTGACGTCAGCATTTCTCATTCACTATTATACACAGCTGCAGAATCATGAATGTGTGTTATCTGTTCTTTCGGTCATGTCTGAAAGAGGACACCATAGATAGAATAGTAGTCAAAACGATTGTCACATGCCTTTAATATTAATCATTTACTGTTAAATAACCAGTACTGAGCCGTGCATGGCCCGCCGTCCCACCATTTGGTATTTTACACCTTCTTTTGTACCACGTTTTTTTTAAATTACTGGCGTTACTGTGTTGCTGTTTTGCCTGACTGTCATCGGCGCTAGTAGCGCGTATCGATGTATCCCCTCTGATAGGATTTTTGCTCGGTCAATTACCTCCTCCTTTTTCTCGAATGGAAACGGATCCTCTACATCTCCCGCAAACTTGATCCCCCTCACCCGCTTGTCTCTCCCATAATCTACCCCCCCCCACCCCCGGTCCGCTGCCACGCCTGTATTCCCACGTCCCAACTGCTCTCCATCTCTCCACTCTCCATACCCTCGCCCAAGGTGGCTTCCACCAACTCCCCCTCCCTGATGATGCCCTCGTCCCCTCCATCTATCCCTCCTACCAACTTTGATCCTTCCCCTCCACACCCTGTGTTTTTTCCTTAGGGCACCCTCTCTTCCTCCTCCCTCCTTCCCTCGAGCTTTCCCTACTCCCCAATACCTTCTTTCCTCCCCCTCCCATCTTATCCGCCATTGGCATCCACACGCTCCCCTCTCCCTCCTCCCCCACATTTTCCCCTTTTGGCACGTCCCCGGACTCGCACACGTCAAGTGAACATTCGCGCGCCGGAGATCATCGCCATCGGTTTTGTGTGTGTGCCGTCACGTTAGTGTTTCATTGCTTTCACCGCACCACGCCCTATCGTTCACGTGTGTCATCTCAGTCATCAGTGTTCGTGTTGAGTGCTGACCGTTTTTATTTTACTCCATCTGTGAACGGCTCAGTGTTCTTTACTCATGTGTTTACTGTTTTTTGTCCACCATTATGTTTTGTTTTTCTGTGTCTTCCTTGTTTCTATTTCTATTGTCTGTGGCCTAAGAGCGGCGTAATATTGCCGCTGCCGGCCCACCTTATGTGTAAGGTGTCAAAATATAATAAAAGAAAAAAAAGTTCTTTGCTCGGCTGCTAATGACTTCCCGGTTGTCTTCTGTCGTGTGGTGAGTCGGAACGTGCGAGGAGGAGAGTTCACGGCGGCAGTTCGGGTCGTGAGTTGGGCCCTGCCAGGGAGTTGCAACGCGTCTCGAGTGCAGCTCGGGTCAGCCAGTTGTCGGCTTGAAGCAGCAGTGAGCCCTGCGTGGACATCGCCCGCCGACCGTTGCCGCTACGCATCACTTAAGCCGGACCTGACGGTTGGTGGATTGTTGGTCGGTCGGTTGGTCCGAGGACATCTCCGTGCGGCGTAGTCGACTGGGCCGTTGGCGGTCTCTGCGCAGTGTCGGAGTCCGTCTGGTGCTGCCCCAGGACGTGAAGGTTAAGTGGTTTTGACCATTACGTTGTAGGTTCCGGCGTTGTTGGCTCAAATGGCTCTGAGCTATGGCACTTAACTTCTGAGGTCATCAGTCCCCTAGAACTTAAACCTAACTAACCTAAGGACATCACACACATCCATGCCCGAGGCAGGATTCGAACCTGCGACTGTTGCGGTCGCGCGGCTCCAGACTGCAGCGCGTAGAACCGCTCGGCCACCACGGCCGGCTCCGGCGTTGTTGTTGTGGAGGTTTTCCTGTGAGCAACAACGAGTGAATTGTTCGAAATAGCCGCTGTCAAATGGCTCTGAGCACTATGGGACTTAACATCTATGGTCATCAGTCCCCTAGAACTTAGAACTACTTAAACCTAACTAACCTAAGAACAGCACACAACACCCTAGCCGCTGTCAGGTGGAATTGATTAAATTAATTTATCCATAGCTAAGTGCACCAGCGGAATTTTCTGCCTTGTGGCCGTTAGTGTTCTAGTTACCTGCCATGGCCGCTAACGTAGTTTTTAGGCAGTGTTTTTCCCTCACTGGTTGCTGCTGCCCAACATGGTGTGTACTTTTGGCAGCTCAGTTCACATACGCGTTTGTTTGGGGATAGTGATACTTGCAACTTTTTGGGGCCTTGAATTTTCGTGTACTCCATCGTGGCAAGTAAGCCGTTGGTCGGCCAGCCATGACTGTCCCTTGGTTGGGTTCGGACGAATCGAGTGTAGTTCGGCTCACCGCCCGTCTCGCCTAAGTGAAGGAGGGCAGACCGATCCCCTGGAGGCTCCTGAGTGCTTGTTTCCTTTATTATTGTTCAAATGTATGTGAAATATTAAGGGACTTAACTGCTATGGTCATCAGTCCCTAAGCTTACACACTACTTAACCTAAAGTATCCTAAGGACAAAGACACACCCATGCACGAGGGAGGACTCGAACCTCCGCCAGGACCAGCCGCACAGTCTATGACTGCATGCTTTAATTATTCTTTGTCAGTGTTAATGTTGTTGTAATTTGCTTTAAACGTTTTTTTAGGGCTTTACTGTATTTTATATTTGCAATTGGCCAAAGTTAATTGATGGACTTCAGCCCTAGAAAAATGTTGCTCTTGAAAGGTTATTGTAATTTCCTCTGAAAGATGTTACAAGTTATTGTAGGCCTTCGGCGTTAGTGTTTCAAAAGGAAATTCATAAACTTAATGTATTGTTTTACCGATTGTTGCAATATATATATTTCGTTAATTTTTAGAATTTAATTTCGCAGCCTTCGGCCATCTTATTGCGCTTGTTTATCTCTTTCTGTGCAACTTGCGGGCCATCAGCCCTGTTAGCATCTTAAAACATTGTGGCCTTCTGCCTTCAGAAGTCATCACAGTATATTTGGAATTCTGAAGATTTAATCCGGCGGCCTTCATCCGCTCCGCATGCTGATCTCATATAAGTATACGACTTATCTTATTCGTAAATTTAACTGTGTGTCATGTCTTTTCAAAATTGAACTTACTCTGAAGCATCTGTTTGGAGGGCTTCAGTCGCGAAGCAAATTTAGTTCTTCCAAAAGTGCATTTGTGAATAAATTATAATAAATTACAATTGTGAAATGAATCCGACCGCAACTCCCTTAGCCCTTTTCACAACCCTAATTACCTTTTGGCCCTGCGTGATTTAGCGGGCATTTCAAGTACCATTCAGCTGTGCTTCGGTTATCAAGGTAAGCTGCATGGAACTTTACAACATCTACAATAAATACTAGGTAACTTTAACCCGATTGCTAAAGGTCTACGCGTGGCAAAACTGCATCGAAGTCCAATAAGACATGCAGAAGACCGGCGACTGAATCAACGCCTGGCATGTGATTCCGAAGCACCTTCAGTTCCACGTGGTAAGGTGAGATGCGGAATGTAGCTGCAGAAACAGAACCTGTTGTATCGCATTCGCTTCATCAGACACTTTACTTCGATGCTGAGTTCGGAGAAATGATGAATGGAATCACCTAGTCTACTGGGCAGGGTTTGCACACGCCACGAGTTATACACTGACGGGAAAAAATTGCAACACCAAAAAATTAACAAAGTACAGTAATGAAATTTCGCGAATACCTTTGATGACTAGGTAACATATAATATACAACTAGATCACAGGTCAATGTAAGCGCGAAATATGCCACTGAAAACGTGAAATGATGGTACATTAATAACCACCAGAATGTTGAAAGCAAGCATGAAAATGGGCATGCATTGTGTTGTACAGGTGCCGGATGTCAGTTTGTGGAAATGGAGTTCCACGCCCGTTGCACTTGGCCGGTCAGTACGTGGATGTTTCATGCTGTTTGTGCAAGGCGCTGGAGTTGTCCGACTGTGCCCCACTTGTGCCCGACTGGAGATTCTGATCCAGGCCAAGGCAGCATGTTAGGTCACAACAGCGGTATGTGAGCGAGCGTGATCCTATTGGAAATCACCCCCTAGAAAGTTGTTCATTACTGGCAACAACCAGTAGAATCACCAGGTTAACATACAATTTCGCAGTTATTGTACGTGTGATAAGCAGACAGGTTGGATGCAGGTCCTCAACTGACCTCCTTCTAATCAGTACATTGGGTGGCTTCCTTTTCCCATGTATGAGCAATATGTTACATATTTTATTTACGTTTAGGTCAAGTGGCAGAGCCTGCACCGTTCATTAATCCTCTGCACATCTTTCTAGAAATCGATACTATCTTCTGGCGTTGCTAATTTCATATGGACTACTTCATCATCTGCGAACAGTCTTAATGAGCTCCCGACATTTTCTGCAAGATCATTTACAAACATTGTAAACAGTAACGTTCCTGTCACACTCCTTGTGGTACTCCGGGTGTTCATATCAACCCACAGTGAATTTTTCCCATTCATTAACACCTTGCTCGGAACATGCTTAACTAAGGCACATTGAACGTTACTATAGACTTTTTATTTTTTTCCATTTCTTCACGACATCTTTTTCCTGACCAATGAATATTTTAAGTTGACTACTCTCATACCCTGAAATCTTTATCCAGTCACTCCTGCTAAGCGAAAAGACCTTCCTACCTATTTTAATATTCCTAGTAACACACGTAGTCATAGTCACTGCCACAGTGGTCAGATCACTGAAATCTTCGACACCAGAGTACCCACAAATTATTTAGTATATTAAACTACACAAGATCTCAGCAGTTATGAAGTCCTCTAAGATATCAAACACAGCCTTTAAACCTCATGGGAATGAATGATCGAGGATTCTTCGGTACTTCAGTTTGCAAAACTGTTCACAAAACAAAAGCAAGGTTGAAACTTCCTGGGAGGTTAAGAGAGACGTATTCACAGAAGTAAAGCTGTTAGCGCAGATCGTGAGACAAACCTAGATAGCTCAGTCGCTAGTAGGCAAAGGTTCTGGGCTCTAGACTTGGTCCTGTACACAGTTTTAATCTGCCATCAAGTTTCAGTTCATCACACACTACGCTGCACAGTAAACATCAATTCGGGGTAAATCACATATTAGTCACCTTTCTTAAATGTTAATCACTTCTTGCTAGTGCTATGTCCTATACCTCCTCCTGTTTGGCATCATTTGGAACTTTTACGTTAGGATGTTCTAGTTTCATAATATCTGAGTATTTTAAGCTCAATATATGTTTGATAAAGTGAATAAAAGCTTGCACAGGATAGAATAGTATGTAGAGCTGCATCAAACCAGTCGCTGGACTGAAGACTACAACAACAACAACAGCACAAACTGAAGAGTTCAGTGTTTTATTTCAGCGTTCATCGCATATGCGGAATCTTTCTTACGAAACATCTAGGGCGGATGGACGTTTACTCCCTCAAGTTCTGTTTAAAATTTTATTTGCGTAGATTCTTTTTACAAATTCACATCTCTCCATTTGAATGAATGACATGGACATTCATTGTTTTGAATATGAGGATATTCTTCAACTCATCTGTCATAACTCCCCGAAAGCACAGCTGTCTCTTCAGGGGTGACTGAGTTCCAATCCAATAAGCTGGTCTCTGTTATATGGATTAGGTTCTTTGAAGACTGCATCCTGTAGACTGGCCCTCAGCTATGCTACAGGGTTTTTTTAGGTCTGGAGTAGACCAGTCTTCCTGAACAACAGGGAATGTCCTCTGTAGAAGTGCTGTTGTTTGTTCGGCTGTGTGAGCTATTCCTCTGTCTAGGGTAAGAATAGCATTATCTGAGTTTGGGAAAAGACCATCGTGGTCTGCTCGAGCATAGAGAGGAACAAACTTTTCCCGACAGTAATCACTATAGCCAAAAAGGATCATCCACATGTAGTTCCATTTTTCCATAGGCAAATTTGCAACCAGCGGCCATTATCTTCAATTCTACCTTCTGATTGTGGACTGTGGAAATTTTCTCTGGTTAATTTGTACATATCTGGCTATTTTGTTTGTTGGCTTCTGCATTAAACTGTACTGGAGACATATCTGTAAACAAAATTGGTATCCTTTTCCTCTTTCCGTCAGCGTTGACATCGCAGGAACCTTAAGACAAAATCCTTTCACAAAATGCCTGACGACCAACAACTTTTTTTATGACAGCATGGGTTTTGTTGGCTGGGCATAAGCATGTCTGCGAATAAAGTAATAAGTGTCCTACCGATTGTCTTCTGTTCTGCTGATAATGATACGAAAAATTCAAATTTTGTTATCTTCCAAGTACTAAAGCCAATTTTATCCTTTACCGTATGTCTGATTTTGTTTTTAGTGTTTGTCATGGTCGTCCATCTCTTTTTCTGTGCCCAACTTTACCATTACTTCCATAACCCTAAGTCCGATGGTTTTTGGGTAAACAACTAGTGTTTGAGAAATTTTGGTGTTAGACATTCCAAAAGTATGGTGGCCTTGAATCTTGGCACAAATATATTCGCCTTTCGATCTCATTATTTAACAACAGCTTGAAAAAAGACGAAAACCACAAACAACTTCAGAGGAGTATACAGACAATGTTAAAAATCAATTTCATTATGCAATGTGTGAATCCATTAAATCGAAGAAAATTGAACCGTTCTTTTATCTCGCTGATTAAAATTATTTTCTGTTCTTCTATTAGGTAGAAATATGAGATTACGCAAAAAAAGTCTTGAATGACAGATTTTCACTAACTTTTTAGCAATTACATGTGTGTTAAATTTATTAAAATGAACTCCTTAGAAGAAGTATACTACCACAAAAACACTTGCCAGTAGCAGACTGAGGGATTATGCTCGCTATGATTCACCAAGTAATACAGGCCAGCAGTAAGTTCATATAGCTAGCACTAGTTGCTGGTGTAACGTGGTACTATCTCTAGAGAGCATAAAACTTGCTGGCTTTGTTTCTACAAAAGAGGGAGAAACTTTACGTCCACCCTGTAGGCGCATAAGTAGCGTAATTGCCTCGAGCAAAAGTCGTATAATGACAGATAACTAAGAGATGTGTAAAAATTTTTTCTTCTTTCACAGAACGTGACACTGCATTCGTATTTAGGGCTTTTTGCATCTGGAGTTTTCTCTCGTAATGTACGCGATTTGTGACTGGTAATTATTTCGACAGCAAGCTATTGTAGTGCAATCGGGGGAACTCAGAGCTGATAAGCCAATTTCAAGTAAAATCGATCGGAAACTCAACTTTGCCCGTCCGTGGCCTAACATTGTTTCGCAGTTTAAGCGACCTTTCCTGGAAGCACTTTGAAAACGTGCAATTTGGTTACCGAGGGTATAAAGGCCGGCCCTATCAGACCCTATTGCCTCTCCCGCGGAGAATAATAAAGAAGACGTGGCTAGGCGGCAGAATCGAGTAACAGGCCCCTCTTGGAGAATGTTTCCCCGGTACAATACACTACATGAGCATTTATTACACGATGTGTTTCGCAGCACATGAAAATTAAATTTCATTGTTCACGTTTTACACACAGGCGGGACTAAACTGTTAACAAAAGCGTTATATTATTGCATTTAAAACTGAGGATCTAAGTCACTTGATACAGCTACTCAGAAGCGTTGTCCGGGGTTTTAGTGGTAATCAACGATTTTCAGTATGATTTTCATCAGACCGTGATAAACACCTGACGAAAATCACAACAAATGTCAGACGGTTGTTGTTGTTGTTGTCGTGGTCTTAAATCCAGATACTGGTTCGTTGCAGCTATCCATTCTACTCTATCCTGTGCAAGCTTCTTCATCTCCGAGTAATTGCTGCAACCTACATCCTGCTGAATCTGTTTAGTGTATTAATCTCTTGGTCTGCCTCTACGATTTTTACTTTCCGCGCTGCCCTCCGATACTAAACTGATGATTCATTGATAGCTCAAAACATGTCCTGGCAACCGATACCTTCTTCTAGTCAAGTTGTGCCACAAATTCATCTTCTCCCCAATTATATTCAGTACCTCCTCATTAGTTCTTGTCTAAACTATTTATCGTCCATGTTTCACTTCCATACATGGCTACTCTCCATACAAATACTGTCAGAAAAGACTTCGTGACTCTTAAATCTATACTCGATGTTAACAAATTTCTCTTATTTAGAAACGCTTTCCTTGCAACTGCCAATCAACATTTTATGTCCTCTCTACTTCAACCATCATAAGTTGTTTTGCTCCCCAAATAGTAAAAATCATCTACTACTTTCTCATTTCCTAATCAAATTCCTTCAGCATCACGTAGTTTAATTCGACTACATTCCATTATCCTCGTTTTGCTTTTGTTGATGTTCATCTCATATCCTCGTTTCAAGACACTGTCCATTCCGTTCAGCTGCTCCTCCAGATCCTTTGCTGTCTCTGACAGAATTATAATGTCATCGGCGAACCTTAAAGTTTTTATTTCTTCTCCATGGATTTTAATTCCTACAAACGGTAGTATGCGTAAAAAGTAATGTAATGTGGACAGATCAGGCGTGAGACACATACTTCACTCTTGGGACATTTGTGTCATATGACCTTCATGTCTAAACGTAGTTTTTCTTCTCTCATTGCATACTACAATATAACTATGACTCTGCCGCAGTTCGTCGTGTCATGTTGTGAAAGACAGTGGATATTTGCTCCATTACAAGAAACCTTTGTTTTTAACGATCTGTCTGATAGAAAAATAACTCAGAAATAGTTCCACTGTTACGTCTAAGAAAAGAAAAAAGTAAAGAAGAATATCAGATAAATTTAAAAGTCACAAAGCCTGTGGACGTTTGGAGTATTAGGTAGTTTTCCAAAACATTTCTCATTAGGAGAAACAAAGGGAGTCTATCAAGAAACGTAAACATATAAGGACCTTTCAGCGATGATGAAGTCTCCGTTTTGTACACGGTCATGTTTACATAAGTTTCTTTTTGGACAACATATTTCCTAGTATTCCTCTGAGCACAGGTTACCGCTACAGTGTAACGGAGGTAACAGTAATCCTGTATTCTTCGTGCATTTCGGTGCAGCACATTGTCTTTAGTCTTGAAGCGAACACACAGGCTGGCATAAACCATACAATCTGTCAGCTCGTAGAGTCATTTCACACTTACGCCGTTCAGGAATTGTGCACTTTATGGCAATGAGGTTTTTCGGCACGGGAAGTGGAACGCCGATGTTACACAAACATTCGACCACAGTAGTGAGAAACGTAACACTGAGAACGTGCCTCGTTATGCTTCCACGTCGTCAACTAGACTACCTGAAACTGTTACTTAAAAACTTAACTACCATTTACTCCAAAGAGGATGCAACGGAACGGCACGCCTCCTTTATGGGGGAAACAGTGAAGAGTACCAAAAAATTTCGTTACCATCAGTTTGGCCTCTGTGTGACTATTTCGAGCAACAGTACATCTACTACAGCACTAAGGTGTACATAAAATGTAAGAAAGAGAACAACGTATTAGAACGTGTGTCAACGGCGTTTCATCTTCTCCATCACGAGTTTGGGATGCTAGTGACACCGGCTGATCGTCGAAGAATAAGGAGATAGTCGGACATGGTTCTAGCATGCAGTCTCAAGAGTTCAGTAGCGATGAATTACTAATGACTGTTGTCTGGTATCAGACAAATGTTAGACGTCTTCAGTGTTATCAATGGTAATTGGAGATCTGAGCAGTAACACGACAGGTTTATTCATCCTATTATCCAGCCCTACAGTTAACAGTTTCTTCCGTCCTTCGTGACAATAATGTATTCTCATTTCATTAACACTTTCCTACATGTGATCGAGTCGAATCGTCAGTGACACAGAGTGACATTAGCCTGATTGAGAGTGCTCGGGACCAGCTGAATCTTGCTATGTTCCGACACAAGTACGTTCCTCAAACACAGGCAGTTGTCAAGGGAGCTACCTTGCGGACTGCGTGGTACAGTGCACTGGGAAGTGCATGAGGTATTCATTATTTTGCTAACTGTACGTCACACAGCAACAGATTTTTTTTTCACAGATGTGCGATTCTTTCTAATTTTGTTTCACAGTGAAGCTGCTTTTCTAGTACAAAAAGCCTTATTCATTCATTTTCTGCTTCCCTTGAAACTGAGAGCATACAAGTTCGGGGGTATGAAGGAGGTGCCAATCTATTTTTAAGAAATCAGTTAATGCCATTTAAGGTTACGTTGCTTTATTAAACTCATTTTGACAAGACGTTAGACCTAACTCTTCTTTTCCTTCTTCTGCAATCAATCACAGTTGCATTAACTATATGAGAAGGCCGCTCAGGCTTAGTGGGGACGACAATGTTGCGTGCTCATGTCTACCACCTCGGGAGATGAATGTGGCTTACAGAATGCTCAGTCGAAGCGAGTTTCTCCGTCGCACGTGAGACGATTGCCGGCATACTGGCAACATAGACTGTCGGTTACTTGATTCATTTATGACTCCTCTTGTGGCAGTTGTAAATTTCCATTCCTCACGCTACAGAAACCTGTCAAATCAAGAGATAATGTATCTCCATGTCCCACAGAATGGGTAATCACTCTAGGGCTAGATGGGTTTTTCACATATCTCTCCTGCCGAATGAACTTGTCTGATGACTGACTTTTAGATGAGTTAAGGGGGGTGTGTGTAACTTGAAAAAAGGGAATTACCTGAAGAACAACCTGTAAGGTGGATGCTGTTTTGGAAACTTGATTACTAATTCAAGTAGTAGAATTAGATCCTGATTTAGTGAAAATGTGCCCTACTGTCAATAAACTCAGTACCCTGTAAACAATTTTGCATCACTGTCTGACTTAAAGAGTTTAAATGTAATAAACGCAGTAGCTCAACATTACAACAAATTGCATAGCTATTACTCGACAGGCATAGTTTATATAACTGAACGTCAATGTGAATATCACTCATAACGTCCTAAAAAAATTACAGAGTGGAAATGTGGTCAATTTGTAGTTGAACACGGTGCAATGAGGTGTGGCCCTCATTCGTTATCACAATTACAGGCAAGACTGACGGAATACATCGAGAAATCTCAAAGAAGGGCACTTAATTTTGCATTATCACGAAATAGGGGAGGAGTGTTACGGATATAATAAGAGAGTTGGAATGGTAACCATTAAAACGGAGTTTTTTTTTTTTTTTTTTTCGTTGCGGAGAGATTTTCCCACGAAATTTCAATCACCAACTTTCTCCGCCGAATGAAAATGTATTTTGTGGTCGCAGACCTACATATGGACAAACGATTATCGTAATAAAATACGGGAAATCGGAGCTCGGCAGTGCGAGGAATTATCAAATGCCTTCCTAAAGTCAAGGACCACTGCATTAAGAACACAGCATTCAGGATAGCGCCGTTGTTTACAGCGCTACTGATCTCTTGGAGGAACAGAGCGAATCCATGTCGTACTTTTACAATTATTGGGCATAATAATTGTGCAACAGACAGATGTCAACGATATATGCCTGTAATTATCACATTCTCAAACGACCACATAGGCCGACGGCTTCGTTATAGGCGGAGAGGTGAAAATGTGTACGTCGAAAGCGCCGAGTAGTAAGGCTAAAATGGCGGTTGGGATTGTCTGTGGATGTCTTGCACCACTCTATAAGGAGACTCAAGTGATGTTGAAGTGAGGGGAGGGGGGTTTGGAGAGCTTGAGGGTTGATAGAAAGCTATGTAGACCGTGTAAAAAGCATACGACACGAAATAGGGGGATCTACATCTACATCTACATCTACATCCATACTCCGCAAGCAACCTGACGGTGTGTGGCGGAGGGTACCCTGAGTACCTCTATCGGCAATGTTTGCGGTATGCAGTCGAAAGCTACGCTTGTATCTTTGTAAAGATGCATCGACTTCTTTCAAACGTTGTGATAGATACGTCCTGATATTTTTAGTGACATTATTTTTATTGATATGTATAGAGAAAATACACACATCACTAAAAGTTTTGCATCACCTCGGTTCCGAGAGTTTCGGAACCAGTACAGAAAATTGGAATAGATATCTCCATAAACATCATTTCTGCCCCTGTTATTTCTCATTAAAACCACACATTGTATGTTGTTATACCGTACAGCGAGGCCTTCAGAGGCGGTGGTCCAGATTGCTCTACACACCGGTACATCTAATACCCAGTAGCAAGTCCTCTTGCTTTGATGCATGCCTGTATTCGTCGTGGCATGCTATCCACAAGTTCATCAAGGCACTGTTGGTCCAGATTGTCCCACTCCTCAACGACGATTTGGCCTAGATCCCTCAGAGTGGTTGTAGGGTCACGTCGTCTATAAACAGCCCTTCTCAATCTATCCCAGGCATGTTCGACAGGATTCATGCCTGGAGAACCAGGATTCATGTCTGGTGAACATGCTGATCACTCTAGTCGAGCGATGTCGTTATCCTGAAGGAAGTTATTCACAAGGACGATGGGGGCAAGAATGGTCGTCCATGAAGATGTATGCCTCGCCATTATGCTGTCAATATGGTTATACTATCGGTCGGAGGACGGCATTCACGTATCGTATAGCCGTTACGGCGCCTTCCGTGACCACCAGCGGCATACGTCGTTCCACATAATGCCACCCCAAAACAGCAGGGAACCTTCACTTTGCTGCACTCGCTGGACAGTGTGTCTAAGGTTTTCAGCCAGACCGGGTTGACTCCAAACACGTGTCCGACGATTTCTGGTTGAAGGCATGTGCGACACTCATCGGTGAAGAGAAAGTGATGCCAAACCTGAGCGGTCCATTCGGCACGTTGTTGGGCCCATCTGTACCCCGCTGCATAGTGTCGTGGTTACAAAGACGGACCTCGCCATGGACGCCGGAGTGAAGTTGCCTATCATGCATCATATTGCGCACAGTTTGAGTCGTAACACGACGTCTTGTGGGTGCACGAAAAGCATTAGCAACATGGTGGTATTGCTGTCAGGGTTCCTCGGAGCCATAATCCGTAGATAGTGGTCATCCACTGCAGTAGTAGCCTTTTGGCGGCCTGAGCGAGCATGTCATCGACACTTCCTGTCTCTCTGTATCTCCTGCATGTTCGAACAACATCGCCTTGTTTCACACCGAGACACCAGGACACTTTCCTTGTTGAAAGCCGTTTCTAGCACAAAGTCACAATTCGGACGCGATCGAACCGCGATATTGACCGTTTGGGCATGGTTGAACTACAGACAACACTCCTGGTGTCTGGCACTGATCAACTGTCGGACCCACTCCGTCTGATAGGCGCTGCTCATGCACGATTGTTTACATCTTTGGTTGGGTTTAGTGACATCTCTGAACAGTTTAAGGAACAGTGTCTGTGATAGAATATCCACAGTCAATGTCTATCTTCAGGAGTACAGGGAACCAGGGTGATGCAAAACTTTTTTAAATTGTGTATAATGCTCCAAGCCTAAATTTTCAACGCTATCAGACTTGAAAAACATTTGTGAAGTAAACACATGGTACATACTTTCTTAAATGCAACGGAACGGAGATCAAAAGAGGGTCTGCTTATGTCAGCATAGTACGTAATACGTGAATGAACAGATTACTAAAAGCAAGAGGTTAGAAGAAATGTGCTTAAGTCCTCTGCTTATAACATATATTTTGTGAAATGGGGAAAGCTCGTTGTTTAGGTCCATCTAAATGCTACATGCAGCAAATAGTTCAGTAGTTGAAAGATCATTTAATAGAGGTTTCAATTCCTGTTCGACGAATTATAGTAACAGATCAGTGACAAAGTGCTACCCCATGTTTCAAATCGGCATCCAACGCTGCAGGATGATAAGCACTCTTGCTTTATTCAATTCCTGTAAATTACCTAGCATGCACATAGATTGTGGCATTTGTGAATAATAATAACAATTAGTGGCCTTTCTATAGTTGAATCCTGATTCGTGAATGAGACTCGGTTCAGGATCCTTCTATTTCACAAAAATGCAAGGTTGTGTCTCTGCAATGTGGGACATTTAAGGAACTTTTTGCGGAGAATACTTTTCTGGTATATACGTTCGCTATATTGATTTCAGTAACTCAAATATTAACTAGTAACAGCTACCGAGACAATTTACAGTTTCCATGTGCTAATCTGACACAAATACTTCTCTTTACACAACGAAGACAGTTTTGTTGGACATGTAATCCAAAACCATCTAGAACAAAAGTAATCTTTCTCTCCTTGAACAGTTAGTGAAGAATTTAAGATACTACAGAATCAAACTATCAGTGATGCAGTAAACAAAAGCACTCCGTCTTCAGGCTACAAGTGGCCCATCGGGACCATCCGACCGCCGTGTCATCTTCAGCCTAGGATGCGGTCGTTATGATAGTTATTTTTGACCGGAGCCGCTACTATTCAGTCGAGTACCTCCTCAGTTGGCATAACGAGGCTGAGTGCACCCCGAAAAATGGCAACAGCGTATGGCGGCCCGGATGGTCACCCATCCAAGTGCCGGCCACACCCGACAGCGCTTAATTTCGGTGATCTGACGGGAACCGGTGTATCCAAGGCGGCAAGGCCGTAGCCCAATGCAGTAAACAACCCGCAAAGAATTATCGGTTTGCAGCCTATTCAGAATTATTACATTGCACGTTTAAAGCACGCGAGCAAATACTAGCGCACAGAACAATACTAATAAACAAATTCATCTAACCTCAAACGTGCTTAGTATATACTGTGCTCAGTATATACTGTTCAACAAAATGGCTCTCCGTCAGACAGTCTTAAATTAATCAGAACAGCATGTGACCTATAAAATAGTTCTCCAAAGAGTCTCTACATAACACTCCAAACTACTGTACTGCAATAAAATTACTGACTTCTTTACAACAAGGAACTCTCATCGTCTGCACACCACCAACGAACGCTTGGCTTGTGGCATTGAGGAACATCTGCCGGAGAGTAAAATATATTGAAGCAAGTGACATTGTTTCTAATGTGTCTTGAAGAATGGCTACATAAAGGCATGTTCTGACTGAATGTGGAAGTACACTGCACATCTTATTGAAGGATCACTTTTTCGAAATCCTGTAATTGTCTGCCATTGTGACGCATAAGTTTGACATTTGGCTCAAAGATGCTTACAATTTACCTCTGTAATGTTGCATAAGCATCTCTCCCTGCGCCGTCACCCTCTGGCTCTATGGCGGTTCAAAGGAGTAAGTTGTCGGCACATTCGAAAAAAGACCATAGCTCGGTCGTTTATTTAAGGTGGGTCAGTGATGCCTTATTGGCACCAAATTTCACCACAGTTCAACTCAACAATACCATAGTCGTGTTACACGATGAGAAGGTAGTCATAGCACCTTTTACCCACATTTCACCTGTCGTTTTGACCTGCCTGCCATGGAGGTCAGAACAGCGACACCTAGCGTTGAAATCACACGGTTTTTTATGGGTGGCCAGAGAAAACATTTCGCCGGCCGGGGTGGCTGAGCGGTTCTAGGCGCTTCAGTCTGGAACCGCGCGACCGCTACGGTCGCAATTTAGAATCCTGCCTCGGGATTGGATGTGTGTGATGTCCTTAGGTTAGCTAGGTTTAAGTAGTTCTAAGTTCTAGGGGACTGATGACCACTGATGTAAATTCCCATAGTGCTCAGATCCATTTGAACCACCTTGAAAACATTTCGGACACACCGCTGCTCAGAATAGACGCGAAAATGCCAGACAGGGTGGCATAAAGGACGTCAACGTCTCTCTCTCTCTCTCTCTCTCTCTCTCTCACACACACACACACACACCGCCCCCATACCCCAATTTTTCTGCGGCGTGGATTTCTACGCTCGTCACGGTTAAAATCTACAGTTCGCAGTGTTCTGAGCAAGAAGAAGATATTCTTGGCAATCGTTCATACTGCTGTCAGCCTGGGACGTTCCAGGACACTGTGAGACCGCATCCCTCCCGTTTGGAGTGCAGCACAACAGCTTTTTTGGTTTCCAGTACAGGTTGGATCCATTATGGCCCGTTGAAAACCATTAAATGAAATTTGAAAGAGGTGTAAATAAACAAAGGGTATTTATGCTTATTCTGTCATCCCGTTTCCTTCCCTCTTTTTGCGTGGATCACACGGGAGAGCAACACGTGCGTGAGTAAAATGAAAAAGGTCCCCTGTAAGGTGCCCCAGCTCGTCAATAGTCTCGGTGCCACCCAAGCAGCTTTGTCGAGCGAGTTATAAGTAAGCCACTTCCAGGCGCCTAAGCAGCCGCCGGCCTTTGTGGCCGAGGGGTTTTAGGTGCTTCAGTCCGGAACCGCGCTGCTGCTACGGTCGCAGATTCGAATCCTGCCTCGGGCATGGATGCGTGTGATGTCCTTATGTTAGTTAGGTTTAAGTAGTCCTAAGTCTAGGGGACTGATGACTTCAGATGTTAAGCCCCTTAGTGTTTAGAGCCATTTGAACCATGTGAACTTAAGCAGCCTCCAGGGCAAATTGGTGTCGAGCTTTCTGGCAACTAAGGCGCTTGGCGGCGCCGAAGGCACCATTTTCCGTTTTATTCACGCACATCTTAATGTAGCGCTCCCATGTAATCACGTCATAGGAGGAGTGAGAATGCATAAGAACCCTTTGTTGCTTCGGATCACTTTCAAATATCCTTCAATGGTTTTTAGCGGTTCCTAATGGATCTACCGTTTCCGTTTATTTTTCTTGAAGCGAGCTAAGACTGGTAAGGTAAAGAAGTTTATGGAATGGTACCAAAGCCACGTGTATGCTGTTTGTGTGTGGCGGCCTTTAGTATACGGATATGCGCCGGAAAGTGTCGTTTTTTCCGTGTTCGGCTGGTACTCTACCTGCAGGGCGACTTCCATACCTGAGTCGTGAGGTAGGTATTCGCAGTGCGGCGCACAGCTTGACAGTCCGCGCTGTTCGCTTGTGCGAGCGTAGCGCAGAAGGCAGCGTGTGCGCGGCGGCGGCGGCAATGTCAGGTGTGGTGCGGCGAGGCGCGGCGCGGCCTAACCCCTCTCCCCCCCACCCCCGCCCCACCCCCGCGATGTCCACACAGCCCATAAAGCGTCGCAGCCGGCGCCAGCGACTGGGCTAATGCTGCGCGGCGCTCCGCCGCTCCGGCCGGCCGGTCGTAAAGTACCTGCAGCTGACGCCGGCGCTACTCTCCTCTGCCCTGATCGCTCTCCGGTCCCTCCCCTGCCACATACCGCTGCTATCTGTCTGCTAGTGCTTGCTACTGACGTAGTGTATGGAAGAAATGAAATTCTACACTCATGGCAGCGGAAATTGCTACATTATTAAGGGTGGCAATAAGCGAAATTTTGCATTTACAGCACAGTGGAAATTACACTGAAGAGCCAAAGAAACTGGTGCACGTGCCTAATATCGTGCTGGGCCCCCCGCGAGCGAGCATGGACTCGACTAATGTCTGAAGTAGTGCTGGAGGGAATTGATACCACGAATCCTGCAGGGCTGTCCAAAAATCCCATGGGACAGAGATCTCCTCTGAACAGCACGTTGCAAAGCATCCCAGACATGCTCAATAACGTTTATGTCTGGGTAGTTTCGTGGCCAGCGGAAGTGTTTACACTCAGAACAATGTTCTTGGAGCAATTCTGGACGAGTGCCGCATTTTCCTGCTGGAACTGCCCAAGACGGTCGGAATGGACAATGGACATGGGTGGATGCAGGTCATCAGACCAGATGCTTACGTCCTGTCAGAGTCGTATGTAGATGTATCAGGGGTCCCATGTCACTCCGACTGCACACGCCTTACAGCATTAGAGAGCCTTCACCACCTTAAACAGTTCCCTGCTGACATGCAGGGTCCATGGATTCATGAGGTTGTCTCCATACCCGTACACATCCATAGGCTCAATGCAATTAGAAACGAAATTCGCCCGACCAGGCATCATTTTTTCACTTACCTGTGTAGTTACTAGGTTATTTTAGTAATGTCTTGCGTGTATGAGTGCCTACTAAGCACAACCTTTGACTTGAATAAAAGTGTAGCGTACAGTACCGCCATTGTTATCGACCCTTGTATCGACCCTCGTATTGTTTGTTTTGGTTGCAACAGCTCAGTGACTATTAGACCGTTAGTGAGAGAGCACCGCGAGTTCCTGCTGCTAATAAGGTCAGTACACCGTTCGCTTCTTACATATTTTTATGAGTTTCAGACAGGAGCGACTTCAGTAATGGATAGGAACTGAGATTTCTGTGTACAGATGCGAGCTGAGTTGTTGACCCTGCGCTCACAGCTCCAGGCAATGGTGAATTCTGTCACACAGCTTGAGGCTGCTGCAAAGGGGGTAGGGCGCGGGGATGTGAGGGACGTCGAGCGCGTTCCACGTGTCGCCCGTTCGGTCCACTGCTATGGCCGCCCCGGGTACAGCGTGCACTTAGGTTGACTCCTAACCCGTGGTAGAGGACGAATCATTCCAAAGTCTGGCAGGCAGCGAAAGACTTTCCGAGGGCCGATCGTAGGGCCTCCCCGGTTCGTTTGACGAACAGGTTTCTACATCTACATGTACATATGTACTCCGCTAGCCACCAAGCGGTGTGTGGTGGATGGCTCCATTACAGCCTAAGTCAAATCTCCCCCCACCCCCCACCCCCCACCCCCACCCAACTGTTCTACTCACCGATCGCGCGAGGGAAAAACGACTGTCTGAACGCCTCAGTTTGAGCTCTAATTTCCCTTATCTTTGAATGATGAGCATTGGGCGATTCGAAAGTTGGTGGTAATAATATATGCTCTACATCCTCGGCGAAGATCAGATTTCGGAATTTATTGAGCAGCCCCTTCCGTTTAGCGCGTCGTCTATCTACAAGTGTGTCCCTCTTCAAACTTTCTATGAAATTTGTAACGCGATGGCTAAATGTACCAGTCACGAATGTTGCCGCTCTTCTTTGGACCTTCTCAATCTCTTGAATCAGACCCAGCTGGTAAGGCTTCCATGCAGACGAACAGTAAGGCTGGACGCACTAACATATTTTAAGTAATTTCCTTAGTTAAAGAACTGCAGCGCTTCAGAATTCTACCAAAAAACCGCAATCTAGAGTTCGCCTTGCCCGTTACTTGTGTAATCTGAACATTCCATTTGGGATCATTTCAAATAGCCAAACCCAGATACTTGACGGATATTACCCCTTTCAAAGACTGGGCATTTATTTTGTACTCGTCCATTAATGGGGATTTTCACCATGTTATACGCAGTAGGTTACACTTACTAATAGTGAGAGATAATTGCCAGTCATTACACAACGCATTTATTTTCTGCAAATCCTCATTGATTTGTTCACAACTTTCGTTTGATACTACTTTCCTGTAGACTACAGCATCATCGGCAAACAGTCCAAAGCAGCGGTCAGTACCATCAAACAGATCGTTTATGTAAATCGTAAAAAGCAACGGACCTATTACGCTGCCCTGGGGCACACCGGAAGTTACGCTTGTTTCTGTTGAAGTCACCCCATTCAGGACGACATACTGCTCTCTGTCTGTTAGAAAACATTCTATCCAACCGCATATGTCGTCGGATACACCGTAAGCGTGCACTTTTTGGAGCAAGCGATAGTGAGGAACTGAGTCGAACGCCATTCGAAAGTCGAGAAATATGGCATCGACCTGGGAGCCGGTATCTGGAGCCTGTTGTGTATCATGCACAAAGAAGGCCAGCTGTGCCTCGCATGACCGCTGTTTCCTAAAACCGTGCTGGTTTCTGCAGATGAGCTTCTCAGAGTCCAGAAAGGTCACTATGTCTGAACACAAAATATGTTCAATGATTCTACAACAAATCGATGTCAGTGAAATTGGCCAGTAATTATGTGCATCCGATTTTATACCGTTTTTGTAGATTGCTATGACCTGGGCCTTCTTCCAGTCCTGTGGAACTTCCCGCTGTTAGAGTGATGTCTGATAGATGATGAAGAAGAATGGTCCCATTTTTGTAGCTTAGTCAACATATTACCTTACGGGGGTACCGTCTGGGCCAGATGTCTTCCTGGCGTCTAAGGATCTTAACCGTTTTACAATCCCAGATGCACTAAACACTACGTAAGCCATCCTTGCGTTTGTTCGATAATTGAAAGGGGGAATGGTGCTGCAGTCCTCTACCGTAAAAAACTTTCTGAAAGCTATGTTTAGAATTTCGGCCTTCTGTTTATCATCATCCGTTACATTACCCGTACTATCAGCAAGAGGAGTTATTGAATTATTTGTAGCGTTCATAGATTTTACGTACGACCAAAATATTTTGGGATTATTTTTAGAATCTGTGGATAAAATATTGCTTCCAAATTCGTTAAAAAGTCTCTCATTGGCCCTTTGACATCTGCTTTCATTCCGCATAATTCTGTTTGTCAGTGGGGCAGTGACTACGTTTAAAACGACTGTGCAAAATTCTCAGCTTTCTCAGCAGCTTCCTAATACGTTTTTTTGTATCAAGTTAGATCCTTTCCCTCCCCTATATTTTGGCTAGCCACATACTTCTCTAGCACGTGGTGGGCAATACCTTTAAATTCCGACCAAAGATGTCCAATATCTTCGTGTCCTGCGGTGAATACTTGGATCTGGCTGTGAAAATATTCGTTAATGAAACTTTTATTTTCTTTCCCAAACAAGAATACTCTACACTGTTTCTTTGGTTTCTTTTTTTTTCAAATTCCACTGACATAGAAGCCACAACGACATTATGGTCGCTAATACCTTCTTGTAGATTAACTTCCTCAAAAAGTTCAGGTCTGTTTGTCGCCAAGATATCTGATACGTTCCAATCTAGAGTTGTTTTCTAAGCAATTGCTCAAGGCTGTATGATGAGAGCGCTCCTAGAATAACTTCACACGAGTCTTTGCTTCCGCCCCTTGTGATAAACGTGTAATTTTCCCAGTCAATGGATGCCAGATTAAAGTCTCCACAAATAACTAATGGATGAATTAGATATTTATTATATTTTGGCTAAAGTTCAGTTTGATCACACCATTTATGTTTCAATGATATAGGTAACCGGTTCTGGTTATTTTTACATAACCATCATCAGACCTGTGGATTAATTTTAGGAAATACTAGAAACCAATCTTTAAATAAAATGAAAGTGTCTAAAGTCAAAATTTAACAAGATAAAATAAAATTAATTATACCCATGGCTCCCTTGGGATGGTAGGTGGAGCTCCTCAGCTGCTACGAAGAGCTGGTTATGAGTGCTGAGCACGAGCTTAAATATGCAGAGGCTCCGCCTACTTCCTGTCACACTACTTCCCAACTGCCAATCAGCGTTCATAATATGACGCCATCGTCAAAGTATAAAAGTAGGAAATACAGTAATAACATAAAATTGATTCATTTGTAATGTCTGATTAACAGATAGTTAGTATGTGTACAGCTTATTTATATTTTAGATAAAAACGGTAAACTACGATGTGTAATAGCTGTGCCCTCTATGGGCAACCTTAATACTATTACAGTGTCAGTTACATCAAAGATGTGAAAGTCCTTGGAGTTGTGGTATATATCGATTATACCGAGTCGCCTATATCACAATTGCATCTTTGTTGGATGCTGCAGAATCGTCTTACTTTAACTGTAGTTTTCATAGCAATATTCTTTATAGTAGTAGGGTAGCAGCCAAGAGTACGTTCCGCATTATGTATGTCTGAATAAATGATGAGACCGCTGATTAAATTTTTTGAACTCATCGATCTAATAGTTTTTATAATAATCAATGTCAATTTAATATATTTTGTTTTTTATGTTGTACAGCATATTTTACATACATAGCTTTTGCCGTGGGTATAACTAGTCTTATATTTTAAAACTAAAGAGTAGGTGCTTTTATTATAAAATTTCGTCAAAATGGTCGTAAAAATATTTGTCGCGAAAATCTAATTGTTTATTGAGCAGCATTGATGATTTGGTTTTCAAATGAGCATATATCTCGATTTCTTCTAAGATATTCATAAGAAAGCCTTTATTTGCATAATGAAGAACTTGTAAATTCTGCTCTACTGTCCCCTCAGCATGATTATTGAATGCTATATGATGGCTGAATACAGACTTTGTTCGTGAGGTACCCGACGTATGTTCTTTGTACCATACTGCAAAATTTCGACCTGTTTGGCCGATGTATATTTTCTCACAGTCTCTACATTGGATCCTGTACACTCCTGATCTGGTAAATTTTCCATTTTCTTTACTTACGGTATGTCTTAATTTTTGTTGTAAAGTATTGTCAGTTGTAAATGCTATTGTTATTCCAGAGTTTTTGAATAAATTAGTAATTCTATCTGATATGTTTCCCATATATGTCATCTTCATATATTTTGAATTACCTGTTAGTGGAGTACTTTGTGATTGTTGCACTTTATTAAAAATGATATCTACCTGTCGTGTGTCGAATGAGTTGGTTTTCGCAATTTGTTTTAAGATGGTTATTTTCTTTTTGATCTCATTAGCTTCTAGCGGTAATTTTAGTATTCGGTGTATCATAGACTTAAAAAATGCTTTTTTATACTTGTCAGGATGACATGATGTAGCATTAATAATAACATCAGTGGTTGTAGGTTTCCTGTATATGGTGAAGAAATGTTTCCCATTGTTATTAGTTATAGTGAGATCTAGGTAGTTAATAGATTTTCGATTTTCATACTCAACCGTAAATTGTAACTTCGGATGCATAGAGTTTAATTTTATAGCAAGCTTCTCAATTTCATCTTTTGAACCATTATAAAGCAATAATGTATCATCTACATATCGCTTGTAATATATGATTTTATTTGCGATATCACGGTTATTTTTCAGGAATTGCGTCTCAATGTGGTTCACGAAAATGTCTGCAACTGTCCCAGCCAAAGAATTGCCCATTGCTAAGCCATCTTTCTGACAATAGATTTTAGTATTAAAAGAGAAATAATTGTAATCTAAAGTGCATTCAAGCAGTTCTATAAATTCGGTTATTTCGTCTTTAGTCATATTTTTGTATTTTATTAAGTTATCCCTAATTATATGAATCGTCTCATTAATGGGTATATTTGTATACAAATTTTTAATATCTAATGAGGCGAAACTTGCACTAGTTGGAATGTCTATATTGTGGATTTGTTGTGCTAATTCATAACTGTTTTTGATACTGAAATTGCTGTCATATATATAGAATGCAATTTTATTAAATTGACATTGATTATTATAAAAACTATTAGATCGATGAGTTCTAAAAATTTAATCAGCGGTCTCATCAGTTATTCAGACACACATAATGCGGAACGTACTCTTGGCTGCTACCCTACTACTATAAAGAATATTGCTATGAAAACTACAGTTAAAGTAAGACGATTCTGCAGCATCAAACAAAGATGCAATTGTGATATAGGCGACTCGGTATAACCGATATATACCACCACTCCAAGGACTTTCACATCTTTGATGTAACTGACACTGTAATAGTATTAAGGTTGCCCATAGAGGGCACAACTATTACACATCGTAGTTTACTGTTTTTATCTAAAATATAAATAAGCTGTACACATACTAACTATCTGTTAATCAGACATTACAAATGAATCAATTTTATGTTATTACTGTATTTCCTACTTTTATACTTTGATGATGGCGTCATATTATGAACGCTGATTGGCAGTTGGGAAGTAGTGTGACAGGAAGTAGGCAGAGCCTCTGCATATTTAAGTTCGTGCTCAGCACTCATAACCATCAGTTAACTTCGTAGCAGCTGAGGAGCTCCTCTTACCATCCCAAGGGAGCCATGGGTAAAATTTATTTTATTTTATCTTGTTAAATTTTGACGTCATTAGACACTTTCATTTTATTTAAAGATTGGTTTCTATTATTTCCTAAAATTAATCCACAGGTCTGATGATGGTTGTTGTTTGTTGTTGTGGTCTTCAGTCCTGAGACTGGTTTGATGCAGCTCTCCATGCTACTCTATCCTGTGCAAACTTCTTCATCTCCCAGTACCTATTGCAACCTACATCCTTCTGAATCTGCTTAGTGTATGCATCTCTTGGTCTCCCCCTACGATTTTTACCATCCACGCTGCCCTCCAATACTAAATTGGTGATCCCTTGATGCCTCAGAACATGTCCTACCAACCGATCCCTTCTTCTGGTAAAGTTGTGCCACAAACTCTTCTTCTCCCCAATCCTATTCAGTACCTCCTCATTAGTTATGTGATCTACCCATCTAATCTTCAGCATTCTTCTGTAACACCACATTTCGAAAGCTTCTATTCTCTTCTTGTCCAAACTATTTATCGTCCATGTTTCACTTCCATACATGGCTACACTCCATACAAATACTTTCAGAAAAGACTTCCTGACACTTAAATCTATACTCGATGTTAACAAATTTCTCTTCTTCAGAAACGCTTTCCTTGCCATTGCCAGTCTACATTTTATATCCTCTCTACTTCGACCATCATCAGTTATTTTGCTCCCCAAATAGCAAAACTCCTTTACTACTTTAAGTGTCTCATTTCCTAATCTAATACCTTCAACATCACCCGACTTAATTCGACTACATTCCATTATCCTCGTTTTGCTTTTGTTGATGTTCATCTTATACCCTCCTTTCAAGACACTGTCCATTCCGTTCAACTGCTCTTCCAAGTCCTTTGGTGTCTCTGACAGAATTACAATGTCATCGGCGAACCTCAAAGTTTTTATTTCTTCTCCATGGATTTTAATACCTACTCCGAATTTTTCTTTTGTTTCCTTTACTGCTTGCTCAATATACAGATTGAATAACATCGGGGAGAGGCTACAACCCTGTCTTACTCCCTTCCCAACCACTGCTTCCCTTTCATGCCCCTCGACTCTTATAACTGCCATCTGGTTTCTGTACAAATTGTAAATAGCCTTTCGCTCCCTGTATTTTACCCCTGCCACCTTTAGAATTTGAAAGAGAGTATTCCAGTCAACATTGTCAAAAGCTTTCTCTAAGTCTACAAATGCTAGAAACGTAGGTTTGCCTTTCCTTAATCTTTCTTCTAAGATAAGTCGTAAGGTCAGTATTGCCTCACGTGTTCCAGTATTTCTACGGAATCCAAACTGATCTTCCCCGAGGTCGGCTTCTACTAGTTTTTCCATTCGTCTGTAAAGAATTCGTGTTAGTATTTTGCAGCTGTGGCTTATTAAACTGATTGTCCGGTAATTCTCACATCTGTCAACACCTGCTTTCTTTGGAATTGGAATTATTATATTCTTCTTGAAGTCTGAGGGTATTTCGCCTGTTTCATACATCTTGCTTACCAGATGGTAGAGTTTCGTCAGGGCTGGCTCTCCCAAAGCCGTCAGTAGTTCGAATGGAATGTTGTCTACTCCGGGGGCCTTGTTTCGACTCAGGTCTTTCAGTGCTCTGTCAAATTCTTCACGCAGTATCGTATCTCCCATTTCATCTTCATCTACATCCTCTTCCATTTCCATAATATTGTCCTCAAGTACATCGCCCTTGTATAGACCCTCTATATACTCCTTCCACCTTTCTGCTTTCCCTTCTTTGCTTAGAACTGGGTTTCCATCTGAGCTCTTGATGTTCATACAAGTGGTTCTCTTATCTCCAAAGGTCTCTTTAATTTTCCTGTAGGCAGTATCTATCTTACCCCTAGTGAGATAAGCCTCTACATCCTTACATTTGTCCTCTAGCCATCCCTGCTTAGCCATTTTGCACTTCCTGTCGATCTCATTTTTGAGACGTTTGTATTCCTTTTTGCCTGCTTCATTTACTGCATTTTTATATTTTCTCCTTTCATCAATTAAATTCAATATTTCTTCTGTTACCCAAGGATTTCTACTAGCCCTCGTCTTTTTACCTACTTGATCCTCTGCTGCCTTCACTACTTCATCCCTCAGAGCTACCCATTCTTCTTCTACTGTATTTCTTTCCCCCATTCCCGTCAATTGTTCCCTTATGCTCTCCCTGAAACTCTCTACAACCTCTGGTTTAGTCAGTTTATCCAGGTCCCATCTCCTTAAATTCCCACCTTTTTGCAGTTTCTTCATTTTTAATCTACAGGTCATAACCAATAGATTGTGGTCAGAGTCCACATCTGCCCCTGGAAATGTCTTACAATTTAAAACCTGGTTCCTAAATCTCTGTCTTACCATTATATAATCTATCTGATACCTTTTAGTATCTCCAGGGTTCTTCCATGTATACAACCTTCTATCATGATTCTTAAACCAAGTATTAGCTATGATTAAGTTGTGCTCTGTGCAAAATTCTACCAGGCGGCTTCCTCTTTCATTTCTTAGCCCCAATCCATATTCACCTACTACGTTTCCTTCTCTCCCTTTCCCTACACTCGAATTCCAGTCACCCATCACTATTAAATTTTCGTCTCCCTTCACTATCTGAATAATTTCTTTTATTTCATCATACATTTCTTCAATTTCTTCGTCATCTGCAGAGCTAGTTGGCATATAAACTTGTACTACTGTAGTAGGTGTGGGCTTCGTATCTATCTTGGCCACAATAATGCGTTCACTAAGCTGTTTGTAGTAGCTTACCCGCGTTCCTATTTTCCTATTCATTATTAAACCTACTCCTGCATTACCCCTATTTGACTTTGTGTTTATAACCCTGTAGTCACCTGACCAGAAGTCTTGTTCCTCCTTCCACCGAACTTCACTAATTCCCACTATATCTAACTTTAACCTATCCATTTCCCTTTTCAAATTTTCTAACCTACCTGCCCGATTAAGGGACCTGACATTCCACGCTCCGATCCGTAGAACGCCAGTTTTCTTTCTCCTGATAACGACATCCTCATGAGTAGTCCCCGCCCGGAGATCCGAATGGGGGACTATTTTACCTCCGGAATATTTTACCCAAGAGGACGCCATCATCATTTAATCATACAGTAAAGCTGCATGCCCTCGGGAAAAATTACGGCCGTAGTTTCCCCTTGCTTTCAGCCGTTCGCAGTACCAGCACAGCAAGGCCGTTTTGATTATTGTTACAAGGCCAGATCAGTCAATCATCCGGACTGTTGCCCTTGCAACTACTGAAAAGGCTGCTGCCCCTCTTCAGGAACCACACGTTTGTCTGGCCTCTCAACAGATACCCCTCCGTTGTGGTTGTACCTACGGTACGGCTATCTGTATCGCTGAGGCACGCAAGCCTCCCCACCAACATTTATTTCCTATGTACTCAAGAATTTGTACTGTACTGTCGAAGATGCTGGTGGTCTATAAAAACATCCTGATACAATGGTCAATCCTTGTCTGGTTGGCAGCTTTATCCAGACTATTTCACAGTCCGACCCAGTATCGATCTCAACTACGTTTAAACAGCTTTTAACTGCAGTGAACGTACCAGCTCCAATAGCATCAGTCTACCCTTCCTAAACGTTGCCCAAACCGAGTTCAAAATTTCACTGCTATTTGTGTCTGGTTTCAAATAGCTTTCGGTACCGAATACAATATGGGCATTGATACTGTTTGTCTCGGAGCGTAACTCGGGGCTGTAGCTACAGACTCTTCGACAATATACTAACGTGAGATTTAGCATATTTACATCCTTTGGAATGACCTGTTTAGGCGAACTAACAGTTTTTACATTTGGCACACCCACATCAGTGTCATGAAGTAATTTTTCAGGCCAACGGTTTGTTTCCCGTGGGGAGGAATGTAATCTAAAAAAAAACCTTGTGCACGCCACAAGTACTGTGCTACCAATGTAGCTGCTTCCTGATCTAACGAGGGGCGTCCTACAACCATCCACCCCATAGCCTAGGTCGAGGAATCTACAACCATTTTCGTCACAGGGTCGACGTAGACTCTGGTTTAGATTCTCCACTCCACTCCAAACTAGAGGATCCCGATCCACCGTGGGTGTGATGCACCAGATCGTCCGCTTGGCTTCCACTCCTCGAGAGATGGAGGCCGCCTTCGCCAATTTAGCCAGCTGTCGAAAGGATCCAAGGATTTCCTCGGAACCCCGACGACAAGCATCATTGGTGCCGAAATGTGCAACAATCTGTAGCTGGCAGCACCCCGCACGCTCGACAGCCGCCGAAAGAGCTTCCTTCCTCATCTCAGACAAGGCCCCCCGGCAAGCACACCGAAAGAACGTTGGACTTCTTCCCCGCCCTAGCCGCTATGTCCCTGAGAGGCTCCATGACACGCCTAATATTAGAGCTCCCAATAACTAAGAAACCCATACCCCCAGGTCCTTGTCCGGACCTTGCTGAAGGAGCGGCCTCCATCCTGGCAGAAGGTGCATTCTGATCCGACTCAGCCTCCCCCCTCCCCCCCCCCCCCCGAACATCGGATAGCTCACTGAAGCTGTTAGCAAAGTGCATGGGATTTCGCAGGAGCCTGCGGCTCGGCCGTTATCTGTGGCAGAGGAAAAGTCGGATGCAGTTGTCAACCAGGTTCCACAGGAAGCTTCTCGGCCCGCAATGTTTGGGCATTCACAGAGGGTGGGTTTTCTGCTAGTTGAGAGCACCAACGTTATGTGCGTAGTGCGGCCTTTAGACACATTTCTGCCAAGGAGGGGAAGGAAGCCAGTGTGCACTCTGAGTGCATACCGAAGGGAGTCATTCCGGATATGAAAAGGGTGCTCCCGGATGCCGTGAAGAGTACAGGGTGCAGCCAACTGCAGGTGGCGACCCATGTCGTTACCAATGACGGAAGAGGTTCCTTCTGGTTTCGGTCGGCTAGCGGAAATGGTAAAGACTGCCAGTCTTGCTTTCGAGATTAAGGTGGAGCTCACCATCTGCAGCATCGTCGACAGAACCGACTGTTGTCCTTTCGTGTGGAGCTGAGAGGAGTGTCTGAATCAGAGTCTCAGGCGGTTCTGTGACCGTGTACGCTGCAGAATCCTTGACCTGCGGCATCGGGTGGTGGGTTTCCGGGTTCCACATAATAGGTCAGGAGTCCATTGCACACAGGAAGTGGCTACCTGGGTAGAACGGGCTGTGGGGAAGGGCCAGCTTTTCTTTTTTTTTGGATAGAAGGTCTCAGGAAACCCGTCTAAAATGGGGTAGGTAAAACACAGTAAGGTAGTTGTAGAAACGATCGGTATTGCAGTTGTAAATTGTTGTAACTGTGTTGGGAAAGAACCAGAACTCCAAGCCCTACACAAAGCACTGAAGCTTGTCCAAAAAGGATAGATGAAATACAGTTGGTGGGGGAATATTTATTGCTGTCAGAAGTAGTTTACCATGTAGTGAAATTGAAGTACATAGCTCCTGCGAAATAATATGGGTAGAGGCTATACTTGACAATCGGACTAAACTATTAATTAGATCGTTTTACCGACCCCCAGACTAAGAAGATATAGTTGCTGAACAGTTCAAAAAAACCTGACTCTCATTTCAAATAGGTGCCCCACTTAAACAATTATAGTCGGTGGTGACTTTAATCCACCCTCGATATGGTGGAAAAATTATACGTGTAAAGACGGCGGCAGACATAAAACGTCATCCGAAATTGTACTGAATGCTTTCTCAGATAATTACTTTGAATAATTAGTTCACGAGCCCACTCGAATTGTAAGTGGTTGCGAAAGCATACTTGACCTCATAGCAACAAATTCTCCTGGAATAATAGGGAGTATCATGACGAATACAGGTGTTAGGGATCACACGGTAGTTGCTGCTAGGCTGAATACCGTAACACCCACAACTATCAAAAAGAAACTCAAGGTATAAGTGTTCCAAAAAGCTGATAAAAATGCTCTTAACGTCTTTTTAAGAGACTGTCTCCACTCCTTCCGATCTGATCACGTAAACGGAGAGAAGATGTGGAATGATTTCAGACAGATAGTATCGACGGCAGTTGAGATACACAAATCACATAAATTAATAAGTGATGGTACTGATACCCCATGGTTCACAAGACGGGTCAGATAGCTATTTCAGAAGCAACGAAAAAAGCATGTCAAATTTAAAAGAACGCAAAATCCCCAAGATGATCAAGGTTTTGCAGAAGTTCGAAATATAGCGCGTACTTCAGTGCGAGATGTTTTTAATAATTTCCACAACAAAACTCTGTCTCGGAATCTGGCAGAAAGCCCAAAGAGATTCTGGTCATACATAAAGCACACCAGTGGCACGAAAAAATTTGTTGATGGTCCTATGGGACCAAATTGCAGAGGTCCCTAAGCCTACACACTACTCAGTCTAACTTACACTATGGACCCATGCTCAAGGGAGGACTCGAATCTCCGACGAGAGAAGCCCCACGGATCGTGCCAAGACCCCCTAGACGGCGCGGCTACCCCGCGCGGCCAGTGGCAAAACAGACAATACCTTCACTGAGCGATAACAACGATAAAGCCAGTGATTACAGTGCCACTAAAGCAGAGTTATTAAACACGGTTTACGAAACTCCTTCACCGAAGAAGACGAAGTAAATATCCCTGACTTATAATCAAGAATATCTGCCTAGATGAGAAACGCAGATGTAGATAGTTTCGGTGTAGCAAAGCAGCTTAAATCACATAATAAAGGCAAAGCCTCCGGTCCAGTTTGTGTACCAGTCAGGTTCCTTTCAGAGTATGCTGATGCAATAGCTCCGTATTTAGGAATTTACTACAACCGCTCGCTCACCGAAAAATCCGTACCTAAAGATTGTAAAATTGATCATGTCACATCAGTACCCAAAAAGGGAAATAGGAGTAATCCGCTGAATCACAGGCCGATATCACGAACGTCGATTTGCAGTAGGGTTTTGGAACATATACTGTGTTCGAACGTTATGAATTACGTCGAAGAAAACGGTTTATTGACATATAGTGAGCATGGATTCGGAAAACATCGTGCTTGTGAAACACAACTAGCTCTTTATATTCATGATTCAATTAGTGCTATCGACAGGGGATATCAAATTCATTCCACTTCTTTTGATTTCCAGGAGGCTTTCGACACTGTTCCTCACAAGCGTCTTCTAATCAAACTGCTTTCCTATGGAATATCGCCTCAGTTGTGGGACTGAATTAGCGATTTCCTGTCAGAAGCGTCACAGTTCTTAGTAATAGACGGAAAGTCATCGACTAAAACAGAAGTAATACCCGGCGTTCCCCAGGGAATTGTTATAGGTCTTCTATTGTTCCTGGTCTATATTAATGACATAGGAGACAATCTGAGTATTCGTCTTAGATTGTTTGCACGTGATGCTGTTATTTACTGTCTTGTAAAGTCATCAGATGACCAAAACGAATTGCAAGATTATTTAGATAAAAATCTGTATAGTGCGAAAAGCGGCAATTGACACTGAATAAAGAAATGTGTGAAGTTATTCACATGAGTAGTAAAAGAAATCAGCTAAATTTCGATTACGCGATAAGTCACACAAATCTGAAGGCTGTAAGTTCAACTAAATACTTAGGGATTCCAATTACAAATAACTAAAATTGGAACTTTCGCATAGATAATGATATGGGTAGAGCAAAACACAGACTGGGATTTATTGGCAGAACACATAGAAGGTGCAACAGGTCTATTAAAGAGACTGCTTACAACACGCTTGTCCGCCCTATTCATGAGTATAGCTGTCCGGTGTGGGACCCGCATCATGTGGGACTGACGGATGCCATCGAAAAAGTTCAAAGAAGGGTGGCTCGTTTTCATTATCGCTTAATATTGGAAATAGTGCCACAGATAGTGGCACAGACATGATACGTGAATTGGAATGGCAATCATTAAAACCCACGCGTGTTTCCTTGCGACGGAATCTTCTCATGAAATTTTCAATCACCAGTTTTCTGCTTCGATTGCTGAAACATTATGTTGGCACCCACCTACATAGGGAGAAATGATCACCACAATAAAATAAGAGAAATTATGGCTCACACAGAAAAATGTAAGTGCCTGTTTTTCTCGCGCGCCGTTCGAGAGTGGAACGGTAGAGAGACAGCTTGAAGGCTGTTCACTGAACCTTCTGCCAGGCACTTTATTATGTATAGCAGAGCAATCGCGTAGATATAGATGCAGATGTCATCAATAGTCAAATGTTGGTTCAAAAATGGTTCAAATGGCTCTGATCACTATGGGACTTAACATCTGTGATCATCAGTCCTCTAGAACTTAGAACTACTTAAACCTAACTAACCTAAGGACATCACACACATCCATACCCGAGGCAGGATTCGAACCTGCGACCGTAGCAGTCGCGCGGTTCCGGACTGAGCGCCTAGAGCCGCTAGACCACCGCGGCCGGCCAAATGTTGGTGTTGATGGGCCCAGGCGAGACGTAAAGTTTTGTGTCGTGCAGTCATCGAGGATAAAGGAGTGGACCTTCGGCTCTGAAAGCCGAATGGTTCTCATGCTGACACTTGTTGATGCCCAGCATTGAAAGCTGCAGCAATTTGGGGAAGGGTTCCACTTCTGTCACACAGAAAGATTCTCATCAGTCGTCATTGATCCCGTTCTTGCAGGATCTTTTTCCTGCCGCAGCGGTGTCGTAGTGTGGTGTTTTACCCGATTCCTGATATTCACAGTACATTGGTGAACTGGTCGTACAGGAAAATCCCCACTACGTCGCTACCTCAAAGATGCTGTGTCCCGTCGCTCGTGTCCCGATATAACACCGCGTTGAAACTCACTTAAATCTTGATAACGTGCAGTTGTAGCAGCAGTAACCGATGTAACAAGAGCTCCGCATTCTGCCTGTATATCAGAATATGAATGCCTATATAAGTTTCTCTGGCGCTTCAGTGTTAATTTGATGAATTTATTTTACAGTATAGAGAACAATATATTTTTTACACTGAGCTGGAACGAAGATGTCCTAAAAGGACTTGAGAAAGAGGAACGGCATTACTAGACGTGCTAGGTGGTTATAATTAAACTTTCTCTACTTAAGAAGGCCCCAATGACAAATGAGCAATCGCAGGACAATGAAAATCTGTGGAAACACTTTTAAGGACACATGGAACAGAAATAACGAATACATCAGTGAAAGAATCACATTTTAATTTCCACATAGAGTTCAACATTTGTTAATTTCGGAGCATATTTAGGTTCCAGGGTACAAACGTTTCTCAGTGTGGTGGAACCCGTCTGCGTCCGTTACAGCCCGTAACCTCACTATAGATAGTTCTACTGCTTCCCGAAACAACAGTGGACAAGAGAATGCTTGTCTCGTGGATTGCTTAAAGATAGCCCATTCCGTGCAGCATTCTCACTCACTGCAACGGTAACTTCTGAACAAGTTGCGCCACAATTGGCCCTAGGCCTCTCCCTGGCGCAAATAGTCAGTTAATTCGAAAATCATGTTCTTCAACCGTTGTTCCGAAAGAGGGCCTCTTCGTATTTCTTTCATGCGTCGATACTCCCGAAGAGCAGGCGCATTATTGCTGTTATTTTGGAAAAACAGCTTTACGGGTGAGGCCCCGATCATCTCGTCCAGTTCAGTGTAGACTGTCTGCAACTGTAGCGCACACCGCTGCTTGTGTTTCAGTCCTATATTGCCGTACCTGTACCGATGCCTAACGGTAAGTCATGACACTAAAACCAGAAACGCAAAACCTGCAGCGCACAGTCTGAAAGTCATTGCCATAAAAAAGGATATCAGTACAGTAAATAGTTTTCTGTCAACACTGGCTAATGTAGCCAAAGTTTAAAATTATAACCACCATGTGTTTACATAGGCAAAAACAGAATCTGCGAAACAAGAATATAAAGAGAAAAAAGGTGAGGTAGAAATAATTGCGAGGAAAACAAATGATGAATCGTAGAGTAATTTTTTGAGCGGAATTGTACACGATAACCACGGAATCTGTTTCTAAATTGCAAGATGATAATGTATTTAAAGAAAACTCAGAAACACTCAACAATGTTAGACATAACACCAGATGATAAATGGACAGCTCGTTGCAAACAGCCCTGGTGTAATGAAAAGCAAGCATCAGAGGAGGAACCCGCACCCCATCCCGAAGTTTTAAACCGTATGACGGCGATGTCCTACTGATCAAATAATTAAACCAGACTATGAATAAAGCAGAAATCCGGAAAACAGCAGGACGTCACGTCTTAAACTCGGAGTTACTTATATAAAGGGGAGGTGTTTTCAGTGCTTCACCGTCTTCATTTATACAAATTATGTTATATACGAAACCATATCCCAAAACCACGGGTAGCTGAAACTGTCGTATCAGTCTTTAAAACATGAAATGAATCCATAATTACCGTGTTATAACAGTAGCACACACAGCGAGTAAGATCTACGTCAAGATTATAGAGCAACGTCTCCAAGTTATTGTTGAAATCTGTTATCTGAAGAACAAAATTTTTTCAGAGAAGCGAGATCGTATACATGTAATTTTTGCAGACTTCAACAAGTTATAGTGAAATTAAGAGAGTTCAGTAGGAAACATAAACTGATAAGCCAGAACATCATGATTACTGCCCACGGCGACGTTGGCATTCTCATGATGGCGTTGGGGACACGTGACATGGTTATGAAGTATGTAAGTGGAGCAGACGTGGACGGGGGACCACCCTCGAAAACATGGGCGGCAACTGAGATCTGTGAGATAAGCTACTTTGACAAAGGGCAGACTATTATTACGCAGAGCCTGTGAACCAGTATCTCGAAAACGGCGAAGCTGGTCGAATGTTCACATGCTACTGTTGTGAGCATCTACTGAAAGAGGTAGAAAGGCAATCAAACTTCCAATAGGCGATAAATGGTTGGACGAACACGTCTCTTCACGGAAAGCGGGGTTTGGAGGCTTGTCAGGTCTCTAAAGTATGATGGATGGTGATGTGTGGCATCTCTACCCAAAAGAGAACATTTCTGGTGCACGCACAAGTGTTTCGCAGCACACCGTTCATCTTGCGTTGTTGACTATGGAGCTCCGCAGCAGACCACACCTACGTGTTCACATGTTGACACAACGACGTCTTCAGTTACGGTTTCAGTGGGCACGGGACCATCAGGATTCGGTCTTTCAGTATCTGTCTTCCTCTACAGTTTTTACCTTCTAGAGATCCCTTTGGCTCCATGGTCGTCATTCCCTCTTGATAGAGTTTTTCACATATTCCTCCCCGATTCTGCCCAGAACCTCCTCGTTCCTTACCTTATCACTGCAGCCAATTCTGAACATTCTTATCTACCACCAAATTTCAAATGCTTCGGTTGTCTTCTTTTCAAATTTTCCCGTAGCCCATGTTTCACCATTGTACCATTGCGTACTCCAGACATATTCTGAGAAATTTCTTCCTCACGTAAAGGCCTATGTTTGATACTAGTAGACTTCTCTTGGCCAGGAATACCCTTCTTGTCAGTGCTAGTCTGCTTTTGATGTCCTCCTTGCTGCGTCCGTCATTAGTAATTTTGCTGCCTAGGCGGCAGAATTCCTTAGCTTCATCAACCTCGTGACTATCAACCCTTATGTTAACTTTCTCGCTGTCACCATTTCTGCTACTTCTTATTACTTTCATCTTTCTTCCTTTTGCTCTCAATCCATAATCTATACTCATTACACATTTTAATTCCATTCAGCAAATCTTTCTGGTACCACATGTTCAATTATCATTAAACTTTCGGGGGACTGTTAGTCACATGTACGCACTGCAATGACCGGCAAAACACTAATGAACAAATCTAGGCACTCTCTCGTAAAAAGTAAAATAAGCAGCCATTAATCCGAAGATTCTTTCTGGTCACCGCAGTGCTTTACTAGGCAAGGTGCTGCTGGGGGTGGTATGCGTTCACCTTCATGCGACCTCTGATCTGACTCATCCAGCTAGTTACGGTTACAGTTCAACCACGCCACAGTTCGGCATTTTTCACATCAACAAATATTGCCAGTGGGAAAAGAAGTGATAAGTGTCGTAAATGATAACATATAATCATTTTCCCTATACTATTAACTCGCCGTTACACTGACTCGATTTTTTCGAAACTGAAAACGTCTGTTCTCGTGTCTTGATTATAATTAGGCCTTTGTGTTACCTACATACGAAAAATAACTTTTCCTCCAGTGACTGATTCCGATTTTCATCCGTAGTAGCAAAAATTAAGCATAATTTCAGAAATAATATTGTGAAAAGGGCAAATTAATGTATTTTAAATTTTCTGTCTTTGTGCAAAATAAAAATAACAGCGTTGTAACAACATCTCGTCAATATTTCGGTTTGATGATTGCGAAACGCGCAGTACACTAAGCTCATTCCATAAATATTTCCACGTAGCCTTATCATTTGTACAATTGGTGAATACTTAACACAAAAACCTGTCCCTAATATACATTTTGTGGTGTCACCGCCAGACACCACACTTGCTAGGTGGTAGCCTTTAAATCGACCGCGGTCCGTTGGTATACGTCGGACCCGCGTGACGCCACTATCAGTGATTGCAGACCGAGCGCCGCCACACGGCAGGTCTAGTCTAGAGAGACTCCCTAGCACTCGCCCCAGTTGTACAGCCGACTTTTCTAGCGATGGTTCACTGTGTACATACGCTCTCATTTGCAGAGACGACAGTTTAGCATAGCCTTCAGCTACGTCATTTGCTACGACCTAGCAAGGCGCCATATTCAGTTCCTATAATTACTATCTTCAAGAATGTATTCTGAACAGATAATATTGTGAATCATGTACCGTCAAGAGCAACGCCAGCCTGAGTGAGCTAAAACGCGTGCATTTCGGCCTCCACTCGTAACACGGTGTTGACTCTTCTGCTAACACAAAACATTTTAACCGCTGAGTTCTTAAAATTCTACGACCCGTGCTTCCAATACTCTGAAACGTTCCCCTTTATTTGAGATCCGAACCATAAGTGAAGGAAACGCAGTCTGGCTAAACCTACCAGACATATCATGGTGACATGGATTTTCTCATAATGCAACGGAATACTTAAAGTGGTGGAGTTGGACGCTGAGTTTAAGATAAGTTAAACCAATTCATAACTGCCAACATTAACAACAGATCTCATGCTGATACTCTCTATTTGCGAAGGTGAATTACACGCTATAAGTGTAATTCGTGCAGTGCCAATGTGTGTGATCTCTGTAACCTACACCACTTAAGAAACCGAAAACTTCTGAACTAGTGTAATAACAGAACATCGAAATATCCGTCGCTGCAACCACGTGACTAGCTGAAACTTTCGTCTGACAGAAATAGGAAAGCACCATCACTGTTGAAAACCATTTATTTTCTCATTCTGCTGTAAATGTAATGGAAACGAATCACAATTCATTCGAAAGCGTAATTCTTAAGTAAACACAAGTGAAGATCAGAGGAGTGAAATATAACTTAGTAGGAATCCCAAATGCTGTTCATAGGAGCACGAGACGCTGCCATACGTGACAAAACATTCACAAAAGACAACGAAAAATAAATACAATATTCATCTTAACTCCCGTAAACTCATTATGGTGTGAGATAAGCAACTTGCACGCCTCTGTCACTGAACAGAACTTGTATATTGATTTCCGCGTCTTCTAACGAAAACGTGAACTCGAACAAAGACCTAACTTTGTCTGCGTGCTATGCAGCTGCAAAATATCTCGGATGAATAAATCTGGAAAGCCATCTTGCATATAATTACGCAAAGGCAGCGTAAGAAAACAACCATTTCATCATAATCCAGAACGAAGTCACTTCATTGTGTTCATTTCTTTATCACAAGACAATGTAGCTGTACTAAACAGCTCCGCACGTCCATACACTGTGAGGTGGGGGGCGGGTGGTGGTGGTGGGGGGGGGGGGACGGTCAGTGTGTCACTTTCTCTATTGGCCATATAGGCCTTGCTAATTCATTCTCCCCACCAAGCCATGCTATTGGTAGGTCACTTACAGTTTTAACGACATGCAATTCCGATGAAAAATAATCTTATCTACCAAAAGACTACCTAAAAAAGGTACTTTAATCTAGCAGAAGACTACATAAATAAGATCCTTTGAGACAAACAAGAGCTTACTGATGCGTGTATGAACACATGGCATGAGAGGGATGAACAGAAGAACACTTTCAGCATAAAGCAGAAACACCCATGGAGTAAGCATAGCCTAATGCTCATGAAGCCAACTTCAAACCAAAATATTAACGTAAATTACGCGTATCCACTTCAGACCCAAAAACTTTTTAAAAATACAAGTGACCTACTGTTGCGTAAACTGCTTTGTGGTAATGCTTGTCAACAATGAATGAACCTCAAAAAATTTATTTGAACCAGTACTGAACTTTTTATAGCTGGTATCATATGTAATACTTCAGGACAAGTGGGACAGTAATTATATGCACAAACCTTTTAGCTTGATGTTGCTTTATTTTAAAAAAAGTCGTATACATTACACGCATTCTTTGTATTTGCCATAGTTTTCAAGATATTTCAGATTACATATTGGGTATCTAAACTTTCAACAGTTGTAAGCAAACAATTCAAACTGTATAACCAAAGTTACCCCTGCAGAAATTTTCAAAGTTTTCTTGCTTTTCTTGATATTACCACGTGCATCGTAATTAAGTTACCATTACTTGTCGTAATTTAATGTTGTTTTTGTGGAATGTATTCAAGTGATTCCTGTCATTAATGAAGTAAAAGAACACTGTCATCACGTACACCCTAGAAACGTAAGGCCTCTGCAACCATCTGCCTAGCATTTTGACCTTTCGTTCTGAACATGTCCCCATGTCAGTCAAGCATGGGAATCAAGGGGAAAAAATGTAACTCCACTTCCACTGACGCAAATAAAGTCGGCATTGAGTCCTGAGGTGTCATATTTGATACCAAAAAGCTTAAAGCTAGTAAACATGTTATGACACAAATTTATAGGAAACTATTAAGTAAGAAATGCTTCAATATATTATTAAAGCATGTGGAAACACTTTTAATTCGAAAACGACATGTATTTATTTCGCCGAGACATGCTGTGCCGTTGCAGAATCCTAAATTTTCAATCAGTGCTACCAGTTGGTGACGCTCGGCAGATGGACGAACAATTAAGCTAGTGCAAGAACAATGCGTACCGTCCATGATACCGCAGGCCAGAGAAGGTACAGCTGATTATGAATCCTGGAAAAAAATAAATCCTTTAGCTATCATGTATGATACCTTAATGCTGAGGAGGCTAACGTAGTGGGGTATGGTTACACTTTGAGATTGGACAAACGGTAACGTTTTACTTATTTCCACTGGTTTTACATATTCAAATATTAGGAACAGCAGTGGTTAATAATTCATGCTGTTACGGATGCAACTCAAAATACACTCCTGGAAATTGAAATAAGAACACCGTGAATTCATTGTCCCAGGAAGGGGAAACTTTATTGACACATTCCTGGGGTCAGATACATCACATGATCACACTGACAGAACCACAGGCACATAGACACAGGCAACAGAGCATGCACAATGTCGGCACTAGTACAGTGTATATCCACCTTTCGCAGCAATGCAGGCTGCTATTCTCCCATGGAGACGATCGTAGAGATGCTGGATGTAGTCCTGTGGAACGGCTTGCCATGCCATTTCCACCTGGCGCCTCAGTTGGACCAGCGTTCGTGCTGGACGTGCAGACCGCGTGAGACGACGCTTCATCCAGTCCCAAACATGCTCAATGGGGGACAGATCCGGAGATCTTGCTGGCCAGGGTAGTTGACTTACACCTTCTAGAGCACGTTGGGTGGCACGGGATACATGCGGACGTGCATTGTCCTGTTGGAACAGCAAGTTCCCTTGCCGGTCTAGGAATGGTAGAACGATGGGTTCGATGACGGTTTGGATGTACCGTGCACTATTCAGTGTCCCCTCGACGATCACCAGTGGTGTACGACCAGTGTAGGAGATCGCTCCCCACACCATGATGCCGGGTGTTGGCCCTGTGTGCCTCGGTCGTATGCAGTCCTGATTGTGGCGCTCACCTGCACGGCGCCAAACACGCATACGACCATCATTGGCACCAAGGCAGAAGCGACTCTCATCGCTGAAGACGACACGTCTCCATTCGTCCCTCCATTCACGCCTGTCGCGACACCACTGGAGGCGGGCTGCACGATGTTGGGGCGTGAGCGGAAGACGGCCTAACGGTGTGCGGGACCGTAGCCCAGCTTCATGGAGACGGTTGCGAATGGTCCTCGCCGATACCCCAGGAGCAACAGTGTCCCTAATTTGCTGGGAAGTGGCGGTGCGGTCCCCTACGGCACTGCGTAGGATCCTACGGTCTTGGCGTGCATCCGTGCGTCGCTGCGGTCCGGTCCCAGGTCGACGGGCACGTGCACCTTCCGCCGACCACTGGCGACAACATCGATGTACTGTGGAGACCTCAAGTCCCACGTGTTGAGCAATTCGGCGGTACGTCCACCCGGCCTCCCGCATGCCCACTATACGCCCTCGCTCAAAGTCCGTCAACTGCACATACGGTTCACGTCCACGCTGTCGCGGCATGCTACCAGTGTTAAAGACTGCGATGGAGCTCCGTATGCCACGGCAAACTGGCTGACACTGACGGCGGCGGTGCACAAATGCTGCGCAGCTAGCGCCATTCGACGGCCAACACCGCGGGTCCTGGTGTGTCCGCTGTGCCGTGCGTGTGATCATTGCTTGTACAGACCTCTCGCTGTGTCCGGAGCAAGTATGGTGGGTCTGACACACCGGTGTCAATGTGTTCTTTTTTCCATTTCCAGGAGTGTACATCGGAGAAGGAAAATTACACCATAGCTGTTAAGAAATGTGTGTGCTACAACAGAACAAAAAGAAAAGTAAAATCTGTCTTTCAGTCTTAACTGTAAGTGAATACAAACAACGATATGCTAATTATTGATGCTAAGAATATTCTTTGCTCTTCAGTCGGTACTGACAGCTTTGTCAGCGCAGGTAACCCACTGGACCTTAGCTACCAGACGACACTGTCTGCCGCGCTTCTACGTACTCGACAGCGAAAGAAAACGTACCACGTGGAATGAAAAACCACAAGAATGGTATATGTAATTCAGTTCTAAATGGTTTACATTTATTTAGAAGTTCAGTAAAGAAATTCTTAGTGCACCGTATTGAAAACTAAGATTGGTGGCAGAGCGAAAACGAGTGAAAATTGATTCGAAGTCCGTCTTTAAACGTCTATCGATAAAGCTACTCCGTTCAGTCACCCTGCTGAGTGATCAGTTAATGCTTAAGCTGCTTGCGTAACAATTTCCGTTTGATGTTGATGGCATGTGCAACACGCTACGCTCACTACATGGATATTGCTGCTCTATGCCGTTGAGTATAATGTGCATCGTTGAATTAATAACAGCTATCCTGTGCAGCCGTACCAGTTGTCATATTTCTCAGGATACTTACTTCCTTTATTCTCCAGTAATAAACTGCGTCAGAGATATAAATTAATGTGTACTGTGAACGTATGAACTGATGAAGTTCGTGTTACGCTTATACATGGTCATACAGCGGCATGGTGTACCGCGGCAGTCGGTCCGAGACACAAACGCACTGCGCAGAGAACGTTATGACCGCTTCGTCCGCACACCGAAATTCAGACTCAAGTAGGTCACTGTCGGGCGCGAGACGCGTCAGCGGGAAAAAAATTTGCGGTTGCGACCGGCGATCAGCGTAGGCAGCTTCGGCTGCTGCCCGACCAGTCGGCGTAACGAGGCAAACTTAGTTTCTGGAGTTGGCTTTCGCGCACCACCACCACCACAGTGAGGAGCTGCGCCAGCTCCACAAGCGGGATTTGGGAGGCGCACGGACAGCCACCGACCACCGGCTGGCGTCCCGACCACGAAAAAAAAAAAAGGGAAAACTAATTTAGAGCCGCCTCCAAGACAGTAACAAACCCCTCCCCTCCTCCCTGCCTTGGCGCGCTGCGCCGAACCCGGCCGTCCTAGCCGCTGCCTCTGTCTTGTTATCCAATTTGCGTTGGAAGGGTCGGAAAACTACGCTGGAAAAAATGGAGAGGGCTTTAATACAGTAATTGGTTCCTTGAATTTCGTCGCAAAGGGTGTGTAATGAGGTGAGTGGAGAGTTGATTTTCGCGGCAGCCTTCTTCTCGCCATCCCCCTCTCGCTTCTATCTCTCCCTTGGTTTTTTTTTCTTTTCTTTTTATCGAAGCAGACTTCGGGAGACGAGTGTTGGGGTGAGTGCTTCCCGGGCTGCCTTGTCAACGCGGCGCCAGACACGTAATGGCCAGCACGACTCTTTCTCTCGGCTCGGGCTCATTGTCTCGCGTTTCTGCTGTTACGTGCTGAAATGCAGAAACACTGGTTTACGATTTCCTTCCTTACAGACAAACATCTAGCAACTGTAGAGGATGTTGGTTCGTTCGAAACAAGAACACGTAAAGAACATTTTCCATGTGGTATGCCTCTAAAATTGCCATATGCGCTGAAGCGCCAGAGAAAATGGTATAGCCGGCCGCGGTGGTCTCGCGGTTCTAGGCGCGCAGTCCGGAACCGTGCGACTGCTACGGTCGCAGGTTCGAATCCTGCCTCGGGCATGGATGTGTGTGATGTCCTTAGGTTAGTTAGGTTTAAGTAGTTCTAAGTTCTAGGGGACTGATGACCACAGCAGTTGAGTCCCATAGTGCTCAGAGCCATTTGAACCATTTTTGGAAATGGTATAGGTATTCGTATTCAAATACAGAGATAGGTAAGCAGAATACGGCGCTGCTGTCGACAACGCCTTATATAAGACAACAAGTGTCTGGCACAGTTATTAGATCGGTTAGTGCCAGGTTATCAAGATTTAAGTGAGTTTGAACTTGGTGTTATACTCGGCACACGAGCAATGAGACGGAAGTACGGATGGGCGTGTCTCCATACGGAGACAACCTCATGAATCCATCGACGCCGCATTTTAACAGGGGACTGTTCAAGTTGGTGTAGGATCCCTAACGTTGAGGGGCATGTGCAGTTGGAGTGATATGGGACCCCTGATACGTCTAGATACGCCTCTGACAGGTGACACGTACGTAAGCATCCTGTCTAACCACCTGCATGCGTAAATGTCCAATGTGCATTCCGACGGGCTTGTTCAGTTCCGGCAGGACAATGCGACATCCCGCACGGCCAGAATTGCTACAGACAGGCTCCAGGAAAATTCTTGTGAGTTTACACTGCCGCTGGCCACCAGACTACCCAGGCATCTGGGATGAAACATGCTGTTAAGAAGAGATCTTCATCCTCTCGTACTCTTACGGGTTTATGGATAGCCCTGTCAATTTAGTTCAGCACTACTTTAGACATTACTCGAGACCAAGCCACGTCGTGTTGCGGCACTTCTGCGTGCTCGCTGGGACCCTACACCGTATTAGGCAGGTGTACCAGTTTCTTTGGCTCTTCACTATAAATGCGTTGGGCAGTTTCCATGCCGTAACAACCAAAATTTAAATGTGACACAAAAAGGAATACATCCCAGAGAACTGACCCACGGGAAGTACGAATATTACATATGGGAAGGGAAAGGGCCAAGCACCTCCCCCCCCCCCCCCCCCCTTCCTACTTGCTCCCCACCACTTTGCGTACGCCTATGATTTGAAGTGACATGCTGAAACATTTTGTCAACGTTTTACATTCGGCCAAGTGAAACAGCGATAGTAATTTACGGTCACTTTCAACTATTACAATTGTAGATCAGGACTTAATGTGCACTACTGGCCATTAAAATTGATACACCAAGAAGAAATGCAGATGATAAACGGGTATTCATTGGACAGATATATTATACTAGAACTGACATGTGATCACATTTTCACGCAATTTGGGTGCATAGATCCTGAGATATCAGTACCCACAATAACCACTTCTGGTAGTAATAACGGCCTTGATACGCCTACGCATTGAGCTTGGACGACGTGTACAGGTACAGCTGCCCATGCAGCTGCAACACAATACCACAGTTCAAGAGTAGTGACGAACCATTGCTCGGCAACCATTGACCAGACGTTTTCAGTTGATGAGAGATCTGGAGAAGGTGCTGGCCAGGGCAGCAGTCGAACATTTTCTGTATCCAGAAAGGCCCGTACAGGACCTGCAACATGCGGTCGGGCATTATCCTGCTGAAATGTAGGGTTTCGTAGGGATCAAATGAAGGGTAGAGCCACGGGTCGTAACACATCTGAAATCTGACGTCCACTGTACATCGTGCCGTCAATGCGGACAAGAGGTGACCGAGACGTGTAACCAATGGCACCCCATACCAATCACGCCGCGTGATACGCCAGTATGGCGATGACGAATACACGCTTCAAATGTGCGTTCAGCGCGATGTCGCCAAACACGGATGCGACCATCATGATGCTGTAAACAGAACCTGTATTCATCCGAAAATATGACGTTTTACCATTCGTGCACCCAGGTTCGTCGTTGAGTACAACATCGCAGGTGCTCCTGTCTGTGATGCAGCATCAAGGGTAACCGCAGCCATGGTCTCTGAGCTGATAGTCCACGCTGCTGCAAACGTCGTCGAACTGTTCGTGCAGATGGTTGTTGTCTTGCAAACGTCCTAATCTGTTGCCTCAGGGATAGAGACGTGGCTGCACGATCTGTTACAGCCATGCGTATAAGATGCCTGTCCTCTCGACTGCTAGTGATAAAGAGGCCGTTGGGATCCAGCACGGCGTTCCGTATTACCCTCCTGAATCTATCGATTCCATATTCTGCTAACAGTCATTGAATCTCGACCAGCGCGAGCACCTATGTCGCGATACGATAATCCGGAACCGCGACAGGCTACAATCCAACATTTATCAAAGTCGGAAACGTGATGGTACGCATTTCGCCTCCTTACACGAGGCATCGCAACAACGTTTCACCAGGCAACGCCGGTCAACTGCTGTTTGTGTATGAGAAATCTGTTGGAAACTTTCCTCGTGTCAGCACGTTGTAGGTGTCGCCACCGGTGCCAAGCTTGTGTTCAATTGGCTCTGAGCACTATGTGACTTAACTTCTGAGGTCATCAGTCGCCTAGAACTTAGAACTAATGAAACCTAACTAATCTAACGACATCACACACATCCAAGCCCGAGGCAGGATTCGAACATGTGACCGTAGCGGTCACGCGGTTCCAGACTGAAGCGCCTAGAACCGCACGGCCACACCGGCCGGCCCAAGCTTGTGAGAATGCTCTGAAATGCTAATCATTTGCATATCACAGCATCTTCTTCCTGTCGGTTAAATTTCCCGTCTGTAGCACGTCATCTTCGTGGTGTAGCAGTATTAATGGCCAGTAGTGTAGTAAAAATGCCAAATGGTAAAACAGATACAGAACATTCACTAACACGTTTTACTGGACATTAACATGGGGCGCCTCAAACATCCGCCTGTACGACGCCTTGACGTTTACTAGGAAGACTTTCACTGTCGTGTCAGAATAATTGCGGTGGAATGGCAGTTCCATCATCCTCAGTAGCCGAAAGTAGAAAATGCAGTGATGGAGAACTCTACAGTCTGCTGTGAAACTGACGTTCTAACTCATCTCAAACTGTGTTCCATTCGGTTCAGGTCGGTACTTAAGGCTGGACGATCAATTTCAGGAATGTTACTGTCTGCAAAGAATTGCCTCACACATGCTGCTATATGACAGGATCTATTTTCAAACTCATACAGTCACCGTCGCCATGTTCCCCTACCGTGAAGCAGCACAGTGATTCGAAATATGTGACTATCCTTCCACATTTACCGTGTTTTTAAGCCTAATAGATGGCCACACCGTAAGTACGTGAAACACCCGTACTGGAACACCTCCTTACTTCACTTTTGGCACTGATGGCGAGTGATGTTGTCTAGGCATTCGCTCAATCCGGACCATTCCGTATGTTTGCCATAGGATATAGAGTGATTCATCACTCAAGTGCCGTTTACAGTCATCTAATGACGAGTGGCGTCGCTCTTTATACGATCTCAAATATCGCTTGACATGGACTACAGAATTAGTACCTTGCAAGGAGCTGTTCGATCATTGTATCTCATTCCTTTGAAATCCATACGCAGTCATTATGCTACCTGGACTTTAGCTGGCACTTAGACACTGACGAGTGACTGATTCCTCTGGCTTCACGCGATTTTTTAAAACCAAACGCACGCTGACAATTGTTGATGGCCCAGAATTGAAATGTCCAGAATTATGCAGAAGGGCGATACTTCTGTCACGTTGAATGATTCTTTTGAGTCGTCGTTGGTTGCAGGATCTTTTTCCGGCTGCAGTGATGTCGGAGGTTTGATGTTTTACTAGATTCCTGATATCCATGGTACCCAAGTGATATGGTCGTATGGGAAAATCCCCACTTCGTCGCTACCTCGGAGATTCTGTATCCCCTCGCTCCTGCGCCGACTATCACACCACGTTCCAACTCACTTAAATCTAGGCAACCTGCCATTGTAGCAGCAGTAAGCGATCTAACAACTGCACCAGATACTTGTCTCACATGGACGTTGCCGACCGCAGCGCCGTATTCTGCCTGTTTACATATCACTGTGCTTGAATACGCATGCTTGTACCAGTTTCTTTCTGAAACATACACTGCACATTTTTCGGAAATAGAAAGAGCTATTGATGAATGGTTTTCATAGAATGGATTGGTAGTTTGGGGCTCGTTCTGTTATCCAATCAACAGATTGTAATAATGCTTAGAGAGTGTAGTTTTTGTTCCAAAATACCTTTTTAATGCTTTTGACATTAACAGACTAAAAGTAGGGGAAATTAGAACGTCAGTGGTTTTTGTTGCAGGAATCCGGTGAGAGTAGTTTACGAGATATCGTCTTTCGAGAAGTTTCAACACCGACATTTGTGTTTACCATTCAACCTGTATGACTGCTAGGTTCGATGTTTTTATGTTTGCTTACACAGTACTTTAGTTTCCCTTGAGTGCATTGCAGTTTGATACACAGTTAGTGTGTGTGACAGTTCAAGCAGTAAGTCATAATGGACGATGGGACTTACCAATGCAGAAAGCGGCAACATGCTCGTGGTGTACGGAGAGTGTAGGAAGAATGCAGTTCGTCCTTGTATGCGGCAAGGACCATCTTGGCAGTTGTTTATCAGCTTCTTCATCCAGTTACGTGAAAGTGGTTGTGTACCACATCGACAACTTAAACTGAAGGAAGCAAGTGACGACAGAAGAGGGGGTTGCAGTTGATCCGCACGATAGTTCCCGCGCAGCTGCACGAGTAAGTGGCATGAGTCAGGCAAGTATCCTACTCATTCTCCATCGAAAGAGGTTCCATGGCTATCACACGTCTCTCCATCGACAGCTGAATGGAATCGACTATGAGAATCGTGTTAACTTGATGGGTATTAAGGGTGGTCCAGATTATCATGCATCTTTTTTAGTAACGAAACCACATTTACCAATCATGCGCAGGTAAACCGCCAAGACATGCATTATTGTTCTGTTGAGAACCCCTGTTGGCTTCGTCAGGCGGAAAGTCAGGGTCTGTGGAATGTAAACGTGTGGTGTGGGAAAGTGAACCATCAGCTCATAGGCCCGCGTTTTACAGACGGCATATTGAACGCGCACAACTATTGGAGCCTCCTAACAGACCAACCTTCCTGGATGTCAAAAAACATTCCTCTGCAGACTAGGAAGAATCTGAGATACCAATATAATGGCTGTCCAGCCCAATGTGCACGAAGTACTACAGCACTTCTTCATGAATTGTTTCCATATCACTAGACTAGACACGGAAAACCTACTTCTTGGCCGGGCCCATTCCTGGATTCGACAACTGTAGACTCTTTTCTGTTGGGAAAGCAGAAAGACGCTTTCTACAAGGACATACCAACGTATTACTGCAGCCTGCCCGATCACATCCGCTGAAATGGTAGCACATGTGCAGCATTCGTTCCTTACTGTTCTGGAAGCGGGTACTGCCTCTGCCAGTGGTCACTTTGAGCACAACCTGTGATGGTCACTTGTTTCTCTAGTGGCCGCAAACCACGAAACTAATGTATGCAGTTGTGTTGTTCTCTAGTGTATGTTACCACAGATATTGTACAACTGTCGGAGTGGTAACTTTTCAAAATACGATGTCTCGTAAACGACTCGCACTAGAATCCTGCAACAAAAACCATTGACATTCTGATTTACGCTATTTCTATTATGTTAACGTCAAAAGCCATTGTTCCATATAAAAAATCATTGTTTGGACAAAAAATGATCTGTATAAATATTATTAGAATCTGTTGATTGGCTAACAGTGCGAGCCCCTGAGTACCAACCCGTTTGTGAAAACTGCCCATCAATAGCACTTTCCATTTCCGTAATATCTGCGATGCAATTTTTCGGTAAATTTATATACCACATGTACATTACGTAGCTGTAGCTGTTATTATCCTTTTCAGCATTGTCTATGCACTAATAGGAAGATCTCTTCCTGGGCGTTCTTGCGTAGGGTCTGTGATATCTATATGGTTGATGATCATCGTAACTATGATCAAAGTGTGGCCCCAAATACTTTTCGAGACGGTTTTCCATGATTTAAACCTTCGTTTGTGCTCACCTGGTTAGAGTGGTTTCGCCGTCAATCCGTGTCAACGAGTTTCTTCGACTGATCCAAAGAGCTTTATGTTATTTCACATTGCACAACATTAGTGAGAGCAGGTTACCATGGTGTCAGGGTACATTTTAATGTCCCAGTTATTGTCGTTATGGTTTCACTCAGTTGTACTTCCAATTTTCTTAACATGTGCACATTTGAACGACGCTGGGAAAAAATCTACAACAGTCGAACAGGCCACAGCAGTTGCTGTTGTGAGGTTTTTCCTCCTCGCCTTCCTCTTCAATTTAATTTTTTGTTGTGGAGTCATCCTCCAATGAATATCTTAAGTATTTATTGTTGTGGAAATTACGTAATACATGAAATATCCGGTATGTCGTTCTTCGACGCAGTCCCAATGCTGCATAAAGCACACATCGTATGTGCATGGATTCTTCGTGAGAAGAACCCCTGTGCACCACAGTTTATATCTCTTCAACGCTTCTGAACTCCTTGAGTCCCGGCGCTTCTTACTGTCCTCGGAACACATGATATTCTCTCTGGGCGATGACTACTGTGTACGGTTAGGGTTTGGTGTATTCAGATTTCATATCCACTATTGTCGCTACGGCTGAGCGGGTAGCATGGTGGCGAGCATTTTCGTGTTGCAACGAAGCACCTACCTTCAGATGTCCTAGTTCTCTAATTACAGGGCGATGGTGTTTCCGTAAGATTATGCTATGATTTTCTAGTCATTGTTAATCCGCTTTCCATGTAATATTATCTAATTACCATTCTTTGCACCTGTTTGAAAGTCTATTCGACCTTTCGCCTCGATAATTGAGAACAGAAATCTTGCGAGTTAGGTGGAGTGCTATGGTGCCATTTCTTACTCGCTCTTTTCATTTCATGTTGGTAATAGTTTCACCCCCTGTAACACTTCTGTCCGTAAATCCATTACCTTCTACCGCGAAATTAATCAAAGGTGCCAAATAGTCGTTGACGATGTCTTAAATCAGTAGTCAGTTTCTGTGGCATCCAGCTTCAAGAAACAGCACATAATGGACGATATCATATACTGAAAGAACACTACTGTCCCAATTACAGGGTGTTTAGTTTTTTTTATTTATTTTTTAAATTCTTTATTCAATCCAATAATATCATACATATTAACCCACCACCTTATATATTAGTGGGTCTTAACATCTACAATACAATTCAATGATATTTATCAGTACTTTAACTCTAGTTTTAATCTACTTACATGCTACAGGAAATGACGAGCTAGTTGTTCAATGGGTAAGAACTAATTTCTACTCTAATCCAACTATTCTAGAAGCTACTTCCTGAAGCATTACAGAGGTGCCAGCCAGTGTGTAAACCTACTTTTTTGGCCGTGCCCTCCGAGCTAATCCCAGTGGGAGTGCCCCTGGCACCGGGCTGGCTTTTAGAAAATCGCTGCAGGTTCTGTTTTAAGATATCCTATCTACTTCATATTGAGAATTATCTATCTACTAGGTCACTATCGGTTGTTGTGTGGGTGTTTGCGCACCTTCCCCGTGTTCCAGGGTGATTGGTTTACAGTAATACGCCAGTTTCCCTTCGCAAGCTGTTCTACTGCAGCTGAGTTTTCATTTCTGACGATCCGGTATGCTGGACCCAAGAGCGGAGCATCTTCCACAGCGATTATTCCTCTTTCAGACATTTTGCACCACTCCTAAAGCCTCTGTAGAGACACACATTGATCACCATACTTTTCTTTCATCCTGCGATATTTCGATAGGTTTAACAGCTTCACTAATCAAACGGCCGCTGTAAGTCAACGGTGGCAGTGACCATTTCTGCAGTAACACAGTTTATTTTTCTCTGATGCAATAGCAGGCTTCCAACTGTTGGTTAGTTATCGGAACACAAGGATAACTCTTCTCAACAGCGAATAATCAGTAGTGTAACGCTTAGAAATTTAGCTCCACTTTGGAGAGTTCCTTTGAAATACCCTCATACCTTCAAGGCGTTCCTTGTATGTTGAAAAGCGGTCTAGCAAAACACCAAGATACTTTGGACTGAAGTTGTGTTATAGTCTCATCCCACTGAAAGTTACTTACGTTTACTTGTTTAACTGATTACTTTACTTAACATGTGTCAAGTGCGTTGCCGTTCATACTCTTGCTCTACGATCCTTCTGTGGAGTGCACTGCTTTTCCATTCGTTGTCGACGTTCATACCAGCTTTGTGCTCCCGGATGTTTATCTCTCCCACTTATTCTTGGTCTTCCTCTTCTTCTCCTTCCTTCGTTCTATCAAATGCCATTTCAGGTCATTCCTGCTATAACGCGTTCCCGGACCAACCGTCTCTACTGTAGCGCTTCGACGATGTTACGATGTTTTTACAGCGCCCTCATTTCTTCAGTTTCTTTTTATCCTTCCCATGTTACATTCGCCATATACCGTTCGAAAAATTGTTCTTAGTATTTTTCTTTCGAATGTTATCAATTTTCCTTCAGATGAAAATACAGTCTTGGTTGCGGAGGCTATTATTTTCAAAATTCAGTGACGCGTTTAGCCTGTGGTAGGCATCTTGGAATCACAGAACATTGTCACAGTGCACGTCGTCCATGAAAACGATTACACTATGCAAATACATAGGTAAAATGCAATTAGGATATCAAAATTTAGAAAGTTCCTAACGCCTGTCAAATGGGTTGCGTTATAACTTCTTTGTACGCTGTGTGGTTCTTTAGTGGATACAGGAGCGAGGGACAGTTGCTGTTCGTGAACAGAGAATTCAGATATTAATTTACTCTATATCTAATATCAAATAATGAAAATGATACATAACTTTAAAATGCCTTTACCTTACGTCTATGGTCACACATATTTATTTTGTCATCGGTCTACAATGACCATCTTCAGGTCTGCAGCAAAATGTGGGGAAACATAAATACACTAACAGATTGTCTACAGCTTAAAACAATAAAACAGACCATAATGAAAAGTACTACTTACTTGCATGTTCATTTCTGCGCTTTAAGTATTAAGAGGCCTGCGCGGCTGATCCCGGCGGAGGTTCGAGTCCCCCTCGGGCATGGGTGTGTGTGTTTGTCCTAAGGATAATTTAGGTTAAGTGGTGTGTAAGCTTAGGGACTGATGACCTTAGCAGTTAAGGCCCATAAGATTTCACACACATTTGAACATTTTTTATTAAGAGGCATACCTGTTTTATAAAAATTGGTCCTAATGTCGGGCAGCCGTAGTGGCATCGTCAAATGTTAAAATCAGCATCAGCATCATCAAATATATATAAATAACAGCATATGCAAATTTCGTCTTGCAAGCAGCACTACTGTTCAAAACAAACTGCCGTAGAGAAGCCATAAGATGTTTGTGTTGCAAATTCACCAGTTGTCGCTACTGTAAGCTTAAACACATTCTTCAATGATTAATTGAACACCGTAAAGTAAATGGAGATACAGTCGGTAAAGTCTGTAATGCGATAGTAAGGTATAAGAGGCATTTCAGATATAAAAAGAGGTGAAATAAAACAAGCCAACCTGTCGCCGTTTTATTTCCTACCATGTCGCAGCTTGTGATACATAACTTTGTGGCTGCAGGTGAAATGTCAGTAGGCTAACAGTAGATTTGAATGTAGACGTATATACAGATACAAAACATTTATAAATCTGTCACTCTTCAATACAATGTCTATTCAGATGATATGGAGCCCTGGCCGCTGTGAAAGTCTGTAAATATTATTCGTCTGGTAAATGTACAAAATGGGTCCAATGTTTGAATGTTCGGAATTAAACACACCCGCCGCTGGAGTTCCGGAGAGGGGATGGTTGGTGGCAGCGCCGTCGAGCCGCGGTGGCGGCTGTAGGAAACGCGGCGGCGAAACTGGTGACGCGCGTATTGGAAAGTGAGGCCGACCTGATAGTGACCGATGCCGTAGGTTCCTTGCCCGTAGTCACGCGTAGAGGACGCCGCACAACTTAGGCACAAATGCAAAGTAGAGCTGCAACGATGGAATGGATGAAATTTTTCTTCATCTTTGTTTCAAAATGTTGATGCTTCACATCCGAATAATGATAACGGCAGAACATTGGATTCATACAAACATATTTTTTAGTACGAGGTGATATTTTATTGAAGATTTTTTAAAAATACTGAGATGTGTTTTGCTCACTGTTGCTAGACGAGCATTTATTTCTGTAACCCTTCTATTGTTATTACTAAGAAAGCTCCCTGAGTACTTGATGCGACGAACTGTCTTTAAAGTGAATCGATCTCCAGCCATAGATGCATTACTTTGAATTTTCTTACATATGTTTTCCTTATTATCACTTAATCCAGTTTTTTTCAGAGATTTTGTAGTAATTTTTCACCACTATCATTAATTCTCTTTGGGAGGTACTTATGAATGTTACACCATGTGCTTAGACAAGCCTAGTAATGTTCACATCCTTCATTTGCAACCAGTCTGAATTAGGAGGGCGTGATGAAATGTAATGCCTCCATAATTTTAATGTGAAACTCTTAAGGCTTTTTAAATAAAACGTTATTTACATTCTGCATCTCTATTCTTGGCGACGAACACATTTCTCCCAACTATAGATCAGTTTGTTGATACCGTTTCTGTAGAGTGTTTAGCTTTGTTGACGGAGCCAGAACCTCACTTCTCCTTGGCAAACTTCGTCACTATCAAGTGATGCCCTAGAAGGTGTTCTTTAAGTTTTGGAAACAGGTGAAATTAGGGTGATGCCAAGGCGGGATTGTATGGGGGACGATCGATAGCAGTGAACCTAAGGTGTTGGATTTTTGCAGACGTCCCAGCGCTCATTTGTGGTCTGAGAATGCCAAGCCGAAGGCGAGGGTGCGCCATGTGTGGACGAACTCTTAGAATTTGTGCTTGCAGTTTTTTCAAGGCATCTCATACACTCAAATACACTGGTGTCTAAAATTACGGCAACAAACTGCTATTTCCCCGTCCTGTTTCTAATTCACTATGTAATCACACAAACTGACAACAGATGCACGTTTTATCGTGTTCAGCATGGAAGATGGCATTTCGGTCAGAGGAAAACGACGCCAGTGATGACTAAAGGGTACCTATCAAACGGAGTGGTGTTTGCCGGGTAGTCCCACATCCACAATCTCCGAGCACACAGCCGCAGACGGTGCAGTATGGCACAAAGTCCCGCGCCTACCAGAGTGACGTAGGAAGAATGGAAGCAAGACAGTCGAAAACCCATCGGCCCGATGACTTAATGTGAGACCGAAAGTGTATCCCGAAGACCAGGGCAGGGCCGACCATGGGTGACATCAGGAAGGGAGGACCGTTATTTGTCTGTAAGAGCACGACAGTAGCGCCTTAGTAATGCACAGTAACTGGCACCTGACCTAGCAGCGTATCGAGACAAACGGTGTACAGGAGGCTTCGACAGACAGGCTTTTATTGCCGGAGACCTTCCGTATGTGTGCCTCTGACACGTCTTCACAGACGGTAACGACTCGAGTGGTCAACATGTGAATGCTATTTCAACATTTGATGTATAATGTATAGCTAAAAATAGTCCAGTTACGATTTGAATTACCAAACATAGCCCTAGTAGGGACCTAAAATTTCATCAAAATGAAATATTTGTTGGTGCAGGTAAATCAAATAAAGAGTTGTTCATAATTTTAATTAAAGGATGTCTTCATCGTGAGGACAGTCTAAGAGTTGGCCAAAGTTCTTTTCGCTGATGAGTCCCGATTTGGTCTGGAGAGTGATTATTGACGATTTCGCTTACGAAGAAAATGTGGTGCACGACTTCGAACATTGTGGAATGAGATATCGAGCAGTTTCAATAATGGTGTGGGCAGGGATTATTTTGACCATTCGAACACCTCTTCCTGAAATCGCACGGCTGGACCGGAAAGCTTTAACTACTGTCAGGTATCGTGACGTGATCTTGGGACCTCATTTACGGCTGATACTAGGTCCTGTGCGTGCAGACATAGCACTGATGGACGATACAGCTCGCCTTCATAGAGAACGAGTGTTTGATGTTTTCCTGGAATCCGAAGATATTGCACGCGTGGCGTGGCCTGCTCGCTCTCCCGATTTGAATCCCATAGAGCACGTCTGGGATGCACTAGGTTTGCATGACGTCAACATCCACCAACCACTCTCCAAGAATTTCGAGCAGCTCCATAGGAAGAATAGGCGTCATTGCCTTAACATGACAGTGACGTTATTCACAGCATGCTCTGTCGTCGTCAGGCCTGTATTGCTGCTAGAGATGGTCACACTCCGTAGTGATCACATTAACCAGCTGTTGGACTGAGTGCGCAAATCAGTTAAGTTGGAAAAAACGAAGAACGTTTTCGTCTAATTCTATGTGTGTTGCAGTTGTTTATGTTCTATGTTCTTTACATCGTTTATACCTTTTCTATCACCTGTATATACTCTTTCGTGGCTATATAAACGCAAACTTCCAAAATATCCGTTTGTTGCTTTCATTTTGGACACCATTGCATTTATGTTACCCACTGCCACGTTACACGCTACAGTTCACCGCTCTATAGCGGCATAGGGTTGCAAGTATATACATACATTAAGAATGTTGGTGTTGTTATGGTCTTCAGTCCTGAGACTGGTTTGATGCAACTCTCCATGCTACTCTATCCTGTGCAAGATTCTTCATCTCCCAGTACCTACTGCATCCTACATCCTTCTGAATCTGCTTAGTGTATTCATCTCTTGGTCTCCCTCTACGCTGCCCTCCAATACTAAATTGGTGATCCCTTGATGCCTCAGAACATGTCCTACCAACCGATCCTTTCTTCTAGTCAAGTTGTGCCACAAACTCATCTTCTCCCCAATTCTATTCAATACCTCCTCACTAGTTACGTGATCAACCCATCTAATGTTCAGCATTCTTCTGTAGCACCACATTTCGAAAGCTTCTATTCTCTTCTTCTCCAAACTATTTATCGTCCATGTTTCACTACCATACATGGCTACACTCCATACAAATACTTTCAGGAACGACTTTCTAACACTTAAATCTATACTCGATGTTAACAAATTTCTCTTCTTCAGAAACGATTTCCTTGCCATTGCCAGTTTACATTTTATATCCTCTTTACTTCGACCATCATCAGTTACTTTGCTCCCCAAATAGCAAAACTCCTTTACTACTTTAAGTGTCTCATTTCCCAATCTAATTCCCTCAGCATCACACGACCTAATTCGACTACATTCCATTATCCTCGTTTTGCTTTTGTTGATGTTCATCTTATATCCTCCTTTCAGGACACTGTCCATTCCGTTCAACTGCTCTTTCAAGTCCTTTGCTGTCTCTGACAGAATTAAGACTTAAGAATAGGGATGTATAATGTTTTACTTAAAAATTTTTCAGTTTTCTCATTAAAAATTTGGAGATATTACTTTTCAGCATACCCTCCTTTTTTTTTTTTTAACTGGTTTGATGTGGCCCTCCGCGAATTCCTCTCCTGTGCCAACCTCTTCATCTGAGAACCCTCGTAAGTAGGTGAAATGGCGTCCCATTATCGCACCACAGTAAACAACTTAAAACATTCAGTCTCTGGTACATCTCTCTTTACAGAAATTGAAGTTTCGGCTGATTATCTTAGACGGTATTTTAATTTCGCTCTCTATGTTTAGCAGTGTCTGTCGGTATATGCTATTGTAGGCTTTTTTGAAATCTAGAAATAATATGTGGAAATCTACATTGATTTCCGACGTCTTCTCAGTTATTTGTCTTAGAGTGAATAAATGATCTACTGTGGGTCTACTTCTGTAGAAACCGCTTTGTTTAACTGATGGACTGTATTTTTATTTCCTTTTCGGTGAAATACACCCATGTTAATTTTAAACGGGTTACTTGCTACCCAGTCGCTACAGCGAGTCGTTACATGGACACCTTACGCTCTTTCCGAAACGTAGAGCGAAATGAGACCTCATTCCATATAAAAGGTATTGTCTGCGGAGGTAAGACTATTCATTATTCGGGCAGACGGAGCGTTGCCACGTTACCGGCAGAGCGACCAGCTTCGCGATCTGTGACGCCCGAGAGTAGCTCGCCTTGCGGCGGCCAGAGGCGGCTATGCGCGTCGGACGTGAGATAACACGGCGGCTGCTGCCGGCGCTGCTGCTCGGTACACAGTGGCCGGCGAGGAAATGAAGAGCCGGCCCTGCGCTGCAGTCGCGCCTTCATTTCCTGCGGCCGCGCCCCGGCCCCGGCTTAAATAACGGCCGCTGCCCGCTGCCGGCCCGCCGGGGCACACCACACCACAGCAGGGCAGTGTTGACACGGGGCGCCCTCTGCCCTGCCGGAGGGCAGGCGGCAGCTTCTGCTACCTTCTCACACATAATACCTGCCGCCACAGACACTCTACGTTCTTAGTTCACTAGAAACGTCGCTACACGTTTCCTAGATACAAACGAGCGAAGGACCCGGACAAGGAAAAGGAAAACTGCACGCTGGAGAGCCAAAGAGACTGGTACACCTGGCTAATATCGGTAGGGCCCCCGCGAGCACGCAGAAGTGGCGCAACACGACCTGGAATTGGACTCGACTAATGTCTGAAGTAGTGTTGGAGGGAACTGACACCTCGAATCCTGCAGGGCTGTCCATACATCCACAACAGTACGAGGGGTGGAAATCTCTTCTGAACGGCACGTTGCAAGGCATCCCAGATACGCTCAAGCGGAAGTGTTTAAACTCAGAAGAGCGACTCTGTAGCAGTTCTGGACGTGTGTCACACTGTCCTGCTGTAAAAGTCCGTCGGAATGCGCAATGGACACGCATGGATGCAGATGACCATACAGTATGCTTACTTACGCGTCACCTGTCAGACTCGTATCTAGACGTATCAGGGGTCCCATAGAACTCCAACTGCACACGCCCCACACTATTACAGAGCCTCCAGCAGCTGGAACAGTCCAGTCAACTGTCGAATTTGATGGGCCCAGGCGAGGCTTAAAGCTTTGTGTCGTGCAGTCATCAAGGGTACACGAATGGGTCTTCGGCTTCGAAAGCCCATAACGATGGTATTTCATTTAATTGTTCGCATCCTGACACTCGTTGATGGCCCAGTATTGAAATGTGCAGCAATTTGCGGATGGGCTGCACTTCTGTCACCTTGAACGATTCTCTTCAGTCGTCGTTGGTCCCATTCCTGCAGGATCTTTTACCGGCATCAGCGATATTCGAGATTTGGTGTTTTACCGGATTCCTGATATTCTAGGTACACTCGTGAAATGATCCAATGGGAAAATGCCCACTTCATCGCTACCTCGGACATTCTGTGTCCCATCGCTATTGCGCCGACTGTAACACCTCGTTCCAATACTCTTAAATCTAGATAACCTACCGTTGTAGCAACAGTAACCAATCTAACTGCGTCAGACACTTGTTCTCTTCTGTAGGCGTTGCCGACCACAGCTCCTGTTTACATATCTCTGTATTTGAATAAGGCGGCCGCTGTGACCGAGCGGTTCTAGGCGCGTCAGTCAGGTACCGCTCTGCTGCTAGTGTCGCAGGTTCCAATCCTGCCTCGGGCATGGATGTGTGTGATTAGGTTAGTGAGGTTTATGCAGTTCTAAGTATAGGGGACTGATGACCTCAGATGTTAAGTCCCATAGTGCATACAGCCATTTTTTTTTTGTATTTGAATACGCATGCCTATACCAGTTTATTTGGTGCTTCATTGTAACATTGTGCATGAAATAACAGGGGGCATAAACGCCAAAACGCCAGCTAAATATAAGGAAGTTTGAGACGTGGCAAAAAGAATGGGAACCATCTGACAAGAGCTGTCGGGTCTTTTTCTTCTTCCTGAATGGCTGGGAGCTGTTGAAGCTGATACACTTTGATCCAAGAGGCGGTATGGTACACTTCCCTTTGGGCCTTGGCGCTTTTATTACATACATTCACTACTTTGGCCATAGTCAAAGTAAAACTTGTGACGGGGAAAAATAGGTCCCCTAGCATATAACAATACAATGTGGCCACTCATACACAGTCGCCCGATGACAAAAACCGAAGACATATATCAGTCTTTAAGAGACAGCGATAAATGACACTAATTTAGCTACATCGCTGTAGCACTATCAGGAGCACCACACAATAGTTATAAACAGGTACGACCATCAACAACATTACAAGACACGCCGCAAGCCACAACACGATGCATGGGGCAACACAGATCGAAACACTGATAAGAACACATATGAACTTAAAGGAACAGATAATGATATGAACACCAGATACGGATAAACATACGGCATAGTAGCAGGTAACACAACTACAAGTAATATGCATCTAATATGTATACAGGAACCAATATGTACGTGGAATCAGAAATAAACTACGAATAATAAATGACACATACAGTCCATTTGTTCATTGTATCGTAGTTTTTAAACACATAGTTGTCTCATATGTAAACTGTATAAGATGCAAACTATAAATCGTGTGAACCTTATGATTTGGTACATAAAATTACAAATGCAATACAATAAGACTTAACCACACAACCATGAACGCACAACATAGATAATCAGTGGGAGATTAGTCTCAGTGTTATTATTTCAAGGATGTTGTCGAAGTTATGACGCTCGCAAATGGAGAACGTAAATACAGTGATAAATAATAATGTCATACCTCATACACAAACTGCGTATAGGCAGTCTCATGGCATACACACACAGGGTGACAATTATTGAACTATATGAAATAAAATCGTTATAAAGTCTGAACGGTTTGCGTTAGGACGTTCAAACTGCACCATTGACATGATGGGATTTAATATGCACTGTAAGGTTTGGTTTAATACGAAGCCCACTTTCATCTGGATAGCTTGGTCAATAAGCGAAACTGGGGCATTTGGGGGACTGAGAATCCGCATTTCGCGATCGAGAAGTCTCATCACCCTCAGCGAGTGGCTGTATGGCGTGCGATATACAGTCACAGAAGAGTCGGTGCGATATTTCTCGATAGCATGGTGACAATCGAACGGTTCGGGAAGATTTTGGAAGATGATTCCATCCCCATTATCCAAAGTAAGCCTGATTTTGACAAGATGTCATTCATGTAAGAGGGACCTCGACCCAATAGAAGTAGGAAAATGTGAAAATTTATGGTAAGGACTAAGGGACCAAACTGCTGAGGTCATCAGTCCCTAGGCTTACAAACTACTTAAAATATCTTTGAACTAAGTTACGATGAGGACAACACACACCCATGCCCGAGGGAGGACTCGAAACTCCGACGGGGCAGCAGCGCAAACCGTGACAAGGCGGCTGAGACCGCACAGCTACCCGCGCGGCCAAAGAAGTAGGAGAGTGTTCGATGTACTGGAGGAGCCCTTTGAGGACCGCGTTCTGGACCTGGGTCACACAGAGGCCACTGGCACGGGTCTCGATTGGCAGCCATATTCTCCGGATCTGATCACATGCGACTCCATTTTGTGGGTCTGTATTAAAGACAATATTTACAGCAGCAACTCCAAAACCATTGCTGAGCTGTAAACAGCCATTCAGGAGGTTATCGAAGCATCGATGTCCCGACACTTTAGCGGGTCATGTAGAATTTTGCTATTCGTCTGCGCAAAGTGTGTGCACGCCGCGGCTTGTAACTGATTTACGTTTGTTTTCATATAGTTCAATGATTATAGCACTCCGTCTTCAGGCCACGAGTGGCCTACCGTGACCATCCAACCGCCGTGTCCTCCTCAGTGGAGGATGCGGATGGGAGGGGCGTGGGGTCAGCACACCGCTCACCCGGTCGTTATTATGATATTCTTGACCGAAGCCGCTGCTATTCGGTCGAGTAGCTCCTCAATTGGCATCACGAGGCTGATTGCACCCCGAAAAATGGCAAGCGCATGGCGGCCAGGATGGTCACCCATCCAAGTGCCGACCACGACCGACAGCGCTTAACTTCGGCGATCTCACGAGGACCGGTGTATCTACTGCGAGAATAGTTCAATGATTGTCTCCTTGTAGAGCAAAATTGGTTTATTCAGATGAGGAAGGCCCAGTATTTTTCCATACACATCTTTCCAATCGTCTATTACTATATTCTTAATAACATAGTATAATTTGTTTTCCCTTTCCGAAATTTATTTTATTTTCATATGTTTTTCTAATTAACAATACAACTATGTAAAAGAAAAGTAACCAAACTGAAAGAATCTGCAAGAAAAGACTCAAGGTCATATCTGCTGCATTGTGACTACTTTTTAGTAGCAAACGACCCACCATACTTATTTAGGAGGTGGGTCACTCGAGGTACAAATAAAATATCGTTACACAGCTAGTTATTAAAATTGTTACAGAAGGAAGGACAGCAAACACAGAAATGTTAATTATTGTAAGTGTACATTATTACACTAAGAGTACACTACTAAATTTGTAGAGGATTGGGTGATGTACTAGTTGTGAATTTCAATAAACAGAGTAGACACCTCTGGCAGTAACAATGCCGGTTATCCAATTGGCTATCGAAACGAAATTAGTTTGGTTGACAAACACAGTTACGTGATTTCATTGTTCTTTAACTCTTTGACGAAGTTCATCGTTGTAATCGCTGGCGAATAGAGACGTACCACTTCTCCATAATGTGATGTTTTCAATGTGAGAGTGTGGTGAGACTAACTGACAAGTAGCCCCTCAACTCAACACAGCTGCACCAGTGTAGTGTCAGAAAAAAACTACACAACAATAAGTCAAGATTTTTTCGAATACTCAGCCTCGTAAGAACGGAATACAAGGAAAGTTCAAAGCCGGTTTAGGAGTAGAGAGCCAAAGATCCTCGGTGGTGACCCTCGCTGAGCTCCAACTGCATGGTCGTTGAAGACTGCCGCAGAGGCACGGCGCAGCGCGCTGTAATATCACGCGGAGGAATGCACAAGCTCCTCGTGACTGACTGCCACTGGTAGTGAAGACGAAGCGCTTGCCAATTGCCTCGCTGGGCGAGATGATGTCACCCGACACTTGATTGGAGTTTAAGGTACGAGTGGCAAATGAGCTTCCCCGTATGCCGTGTCCTCTGAAGGACGACGACAATATATGCCTTGCTGAACTCCCTCGCCTGTAATTTCTGCCGCACTTGGCACCTAGATGTAGGGAGGGATGTCGCTCTGTAAGGCGCCGGGATACAACAGCTAACATAGGTAAACTGTTGGGTAGAGTCACATTCGACCAGTCTTTGTATTGCGATAAACCAGGACGGAACGGCAACAAACTATTTTGCGCTATCGCGTTCAGTGTTTATGTCGCGTAGACCTCGATGATACGGCTCAGAAACGTACCTTGATAAGCGAAAAATCTACACCTTAAATGCGTCAACAGTCCTCTAACTGGTTTCATGCAACCCGCCACGAATTCCTCTCTCGTTGCAATCTTTTCATCTCACAGCAGATATTGCAGCCTTCGCCTTTATTATTTGGTGGGAGTATTCCAATCTCTGTCTTCCTCTACAGTTTTTATCCTCTACAGCTCCTTCTAACACCATGGAAGTTATTCCCTGATGTCCTAACACACATCCCGCCATCGGGTCCCATCTTCCTGTCACTGTTTCCAATGTTTTCCTTTCCGCATCAGTTCTGCGGAGATCCTCCTCATTCAACAACATTATTCTGTAGCACCATATCTCAAATTCTTTGATCTCTTCGGTTTCGGTATTCCCACAGCCCATGTCTCACTGCTCTACAATTCTGAACTCCAACATATTAAGGCCTATTTGTGATTTTAATAGACCTATCTTAAACAGGAATGTGCTTTATGCCAATGCCAGTCTACTTTTGATGTCCTCCTTGAGTTACCTTGGTGCCCAAGTAGCAGAGTTTTTCGCCTACTTTGTCATCCCAATTCTGATGTTAAGTTTCTCGCTGTTCTCGTTTCTCCTGCTCCTCATTACTTTCGTCTTTCTTCGATTTACTCTCCATCCAAATTCTGTACTTATTAGGCTGTTTATTTTATTCAGTAGATCATGTAATTCTTCTTCATTTTCACTGAGGATAGCAGTATCATCACCGAATCTTGTCACTGATATCCTTTCACCCTGGATTTTAACCAGAGTTTTTAACTTTTCTTTAATTTTTGTTATTATTTCTTCGATGTATAGATTTTACAGTAGCGCCGAAAGACTACATCTCTGTTTTACAGCGTGTTTTCATCCGAGCACTTCGTTTTTGGTCTCCCAGTCATCATCCCTGCATGGTTATTGTACGTCTTGAATATTACCCGTCTTTTCTTGTAGCTTACCCCTACTTTTCTCAGGATTTCGAATAGTTTGCAACACTTTTTCCAGGTGTACAGATCCTATGAAGGTGTCTTGATTTTTCTTCCTTCTTGCTTCCATTATCAACCGTAACTTCAGAATAGCCTCTGTAGTGAGTTTACCTTTACTAAAGCCAAATTGAATGACATCTGCCACTCCCTCAGTTTTCTTTTCCATTATTTTGTATATTACACTTGTCAGTAACTTGGACGCATGAGCCGACAGTGCGATAAATCTCGCTATTTCTATTTCGTATTTGTGTTTATGAAGTTTCTCTGAACGTCTGAGCGTATATCGACTTATACGTTCCACACACCAACGTTAATAGTTGTTTTGTTGCCACTTCCCCCACCAGTTTTAGAAATACTGATGAATGTTATCCATCCCTTCTGCCTTATTTGGTTTTAAGTCTTCCAAAATTCCTGTAAATTCTGTATCTAATACTGAATCCATTATTAAATGTGTTTCGTCTTCTATCAAGTCACCAGATAGGTCATCCGTCTTATAGATTCCTACAGTGTACTCTTTCCACCTATCCGCTCTCTCCTCTGCATTTGGCCATGGAATTCCCGTTGCAATCTTAATTTTACCGCCCTTGCTTCTAGTTTCACTGAAGGCTGTTTAGGATTTTCCATATGCTGAGTCAGTCTTCCCGACAACCATTATTATTTTCGATTTCTTTAGTTTTCATGCAACAATTTCTCCTTAGCTTCCCTGGACTTCATATTTATTTCATTCCCAACCGACTTCTGTTTATGCATTCCTTAATGTCTTTCACTTTGTCTTCCTGATTTTTCATCGATCAGCTAAAGCATTTCCCCTTTGATTCAAGGTTTCTTGGCTGTTACCTTCCTCGCACGTACGATTTTTTCTGAACTCTGTATTTGTTCTTTGCAGAGATATCCATTCCTCTTCGACTGAACTTCCTACTGCGCTAATCATTATCGCAGTAGTGTAAGAGAACCCCAAGAGTATCTCTTCATTCCTTAGTACATCCGTATCCCATTTCTTTGCCCGTTGTTTCTTCCTGACTACACTCTTAAACTTCTGTCCACTCTTCATCATCACCACATTGTGATCAGAGTCTACATCTGTCCATGGGTACGCCCAACAATCCAATATCTGATTTGAGAATCTCTGCCTGTTCATTATGTAGTCTAACTGGGATCATCCCATATCTCCCAGCATCCACTCCAACCGCATTCCACTCACCCCTAACTATTAGATTTCCCTCTCCACTTACGTAGCGAATTACGCGTTCAATATGCTTATATACGATATCTGTTTGTTGTCTTCTGCTAGCAACGTCGACATGTATACCTGAACTATTTTTGTCGTTGTTGATTTACTGCCGATTCTGATGAGAACGAACTTGTCACTTGCCTGTAAGTAGTAACTCACTCTGCTTTCTTCCCGATCACAACGAATCCTACTCCTGTTAGACTATTTTCTGGTTAAGTTTTCTGCCCTATACTCATCTGACCAGAAATCCTTGTTTTCATTCTGTTTTACTTCACTGATCCCCATTACATCCAGACTGACTCTGTGCATTTCCCTTTACAGATTTTCTAGTTTTCCTACGACGTTCAGGCGTATACTGTGGCCAAGCGATTCTAGGCGCTTCAGTCCGGAACTGCGCTGCTGCTACGGGTGTGGATTTGTATTATGTCCTTAAGTTAGTTAGGTTGAAGTAGTTCTAACCCTATGGGACTGATGACCTCAGATGTCAAGTCCCATAGTGCTAAGAGCCATTTAAACCTACGACGTTCAGACTTCTGGCATTCAATTCCTGGCTAGTGGAATGTTCCCCTTCCGTTGGTTATTCAATCGTATTTCATCGTCGTCACTCTATTGGCACTCCCTCCCGAATATCCAATCGGAGGACTAGTCCAGAACCTTTTTCCAATGGAGTGATCGTCATGACACTTTCCCATTTACCGAGGACTATTAAGTTTATCAATGGCTAAAGCCAGTTTTTGTCACCAATCTGCTCAATATACCAAGCGTAATTACTGTCTTTTCTCATACACAAAATTCCTTAAAAATCCGTAGTTTCTAAAAAACACCCCGGAATTAATACGCCTTCACTTTAAAGCACTTTTCAGACAGGTAGCACAACTGAAACCAGCAAACTATAACTTCGTGCGGAGCTCATTCTACGACCGTGCCATCTGGGCTCCGACTACTTAGACTGCCGTCGGTATTCTCTATTTCCAGGAGAAAAGACACGCAAAGATTACTCCGTTCTGATTGGTCAGTTTTCTTTAAGTCCAATAGAAAAACATTATTCTCCCACGTTAGTCCGCGCTTTACCTGACTGACCAATCAACAAATAACACACTTTCGAACTGTATTTTTTCCCCAAATAAATATTTAACATTCTTATATTTTGTTTATGCTTTACGTTATTAACTATTTTCATTCGCACTCGAACTAGCTTTCCTCTTACAATAAACTTACTTAACATATTATGATACAAAAATACCCTCGTCTGCATTCACACTGTCTTAAAACTTTCACACACTACAGCGTTCATTATTAGAACAGTGATCTACATATTTACTTTATACCACTTTCACGCTTGATTCACAATAATAAAAGCATATACAAAACTGTACAAACATAAATAAACAAAAAAGCCCTCAAAAATTAAAAAGAACAATTCACAAAAACATTCTCTTGACCTGTTTCTTGAATGTCTGTGTCCGCTAATGCACTCTGATGGATGAAAATTAGAACCACATATTCGACTGAACCCGCTCCAGACCATCGTCCCTGTGCACGCATGAGTCATTTTCCCGATACACAGGCTCTATACAGCAGCGATATAATGCGCCACACCTCACACCCCCTATGATTATAAAGGTTTTTTTTTTCAAAAATTTTAGAATATAGAAATTATCGATCCTGGTTTCAATATTACAAAATTTTTTTATTCTTATAAACTAAAATTACAAATTTCTTACTTTGGACTGGCAGTCTACAGTTAACTTAGCCTAATATTTTAATTTCTTTATGAAAAATCATTTCTTATTTGACAAAACTGATGTAAATTTTCAAAACAAATTTACCACATTTTAATAACTTTTCCAACATTTTAAAATTCCTGGTTTGTGAAATTCTTTTGAAGTTAGTTTTTTTTAAAGGCACTATGAGTGTATTCTTCCATTTAATAATGGTATTTTATCCTATATTAGCACAAGCACAACACTGTAGCCATAAAATACATTTACCTGGGTTTTGGTTATGGGACTCTTGCACTTTAGCGTCCATAACATTCCTCCACTCTCCACATACCAGTCCATCCAGGGTTTAGATGCAACGTTGTCCCTGAAACCATTCTTCCATCTAAGACTACTTTCTTTACCTACATCCTAATTCACAATCACTTATTATTACAAGAAATTATTTATGAATTTTATATTTTGGTTGACTTCATTTCAAAAGAAGTAAATACACAGAGTGAAATTTTTTTCACGAATCACTTTCCTTTAAAAGACTTAATTAGTTTCTTTTTAAAAAATAAGAACTAGTTGCTGTTGGAAGCAAAACAAAATTTTCTTTGCTTTAACTCAACTGGAGAAAATTTAATGGTGAGAAACACATTTCACACAAAGTAATTATTTACAAACATTTTATAATACATAGTTACTACTTTCATGCATTGTCTCTTTGCATCACTTCTTCTTCATACTTTTTACCACTATTGAACAGAAGTAAAATTTTTTTATTTACAATACATATATTATAGACTCCACATTTATTCATATTCCTTTCATTATAAACGTTCTTCAGCTTTATCCAAGTATATTTTTCGTCATATTTGTTAAACTTCCTTTAACTATGTGGCCACTGTATACCCCTTTCCATCATTACAATACGCCTTTTCATGACCACCACACTTTTCTGTTCATCATCGAAATCTCCTTTGTTAATTACACTTGTCACTTCTGGTTACTTTCATCTCCATTCATTAACATATTTATGTCGTCACTTCACTCCTTTACAATTTGACCCCCCTTTTTCTCACCAAAGAACTTTCTTCATCATAAGATACCACAACGCCCTCTGATTTCTCAAACACGTTACCTCCACTGACAGAGAAGAAAATTAAATATGATAGATTCAGCTGAGAATGACAGAAGAGGAAAACTGACGATATGAAAAGGAACAGAAATAGCATTGTCAGTAGCTCGAGCACCTGGTGATCGTCAAACATCTAGCACAGCGTAAGTTGCAACGCCCTGTGAGGCCTATAAGCTCAGCTCTCATCATCCCCATACTCATTTTAACCCTCTAAATCTTCCTTCCTTCTACAATACCTAATTAGTATGCTGGCTACTTATTCTTCGGTCAAATTATTTTTGACCGCATCTCGTGGTCGTGCGGTAGCGTTCTCGCTTCCCACGCCCGGGTTCCCGGGTTCGATTCCCGGCGGGGTCAGGGATTTTCTCTGCCTCGTGATGGCTGGGTGTTGTGTGCTGTCCTTAGGTTAGTTAGGTTTAAGTAGTTCTAAGTTCTAGGGGACTTATGACCACAGCAGTTGAGTCCCATAGTGCTCAGAGCCATTTTTTTCAAATTATTTTTCTCAGAAAAACGGTACAACCATATCTTTACCATTTATTTAAAATGTTACTATCTTTCACTAAACTTTAATCTCTGATTGTACTGATTAAAGAAATCAACGCCAATTAGCTTTTATATACACAGATCGAGGATTACAAGGAAGCTATGGAGTAATTGCACACCATTTATTTTCACTGGCAACAGAACTTCGTGTTTAACAGGTTTTTTAACTTTTAGGGTAGTTACAATTTCTGCATCCCCATTACTTACTTCCGTTATTACGAGTTCATTTCTGTTTGGCAACGATTCTAACCAACCTTTACTCACAGCACATGAATCACTGCTACTATCTGCTAAACACTGTACTTCTTCGTTAAACACTTGCAGACTAATTACTGGCTGACTCAACACCTTCGTTTCACTGCTAGTGTCAGATCCATACTCAGAAAAATCTTTCACAACCTCTCTTCTGCCGGTTTCTCCATTCTTTTGTAAAGGATTCGTGATAGTATTTTGCAACCGTGACTTATTAAATTGGTAATTCGGTAATTTTCACACCTTACATCACCTGCATTCCTTGAAATAGGAATTATTATAATCTTGAAACTTCCTGGCAGATTAAAACTGTGTGCCGGGCCGAGACTCGAACTCGGAAACTTCGCCTTTCGTGGTCAAGTGCTCTACCAACTAAGCTACCCAAGCACGACTCACGCCCCGTCCTCACAGCTTCACTTCTGCCAGTACCTCGTCTCCTACCTTCCAAACTTTACAGAACCTCTCCCGCGAACCTTGCAGAACTAGCACTCCTGAAAGAAAGGATAAAGTTTGGAAGGTAGGAGACGAGGTACTGGCAGAAGTAAAGCTGTGAGGACGGGGCGTGAGTCGTGCTTGGGTAGCTCAATTGGTAGAGCACTTGCCCGCGAAAAGCAAAGGTCCCGAGTTCGAGTCTCGGTCCGGCACACAGTTTTAATCTACTAGGAAGTTTAATATCAGCGCGCACTCCGCTCCAGGGTGAAAATCTCATTCTGTATTATACTCGTAATCTTCCTGACGTCAAAGGGCATTTCGCTTCCCTCATACATCTTGCTCACCAGATAAAAGAGTATTGTCATGAATGGCTCTCCCAAGGCTATTAGAAGTTATAATGGAATGTTATCTACTCCCAGAGCCTTGGTTGAACTTAAGTCTTTCAGTGCTTTGTCAAATTCTTCATGCCATGCCATATCTCGGTTTCTCATCTTCATCTACGTCCTCTTCCATTTCAGTAATATTGTCCTCAAGTACATCTCCCTTGTATGGTTCCTCTATATACTTCTTCGAACTTTCTGCTTTCCCTTCTTTGTTTAAAACTAGTTTCCCATCTGAGCTCTTCATACAGGTGGTTCTCTTTTCTCCAAAGGTCTAATTTTCCTGTATGCAGAATCTATGTTACCCCTAGTGATGTGTGCTTTTACATCCTTACATATGTCGTCTAGCCATTCCTGCTTAGCCATTTGGCACTTCCTGTCGATCTCAGTTTTTTAGACATTTGCATTGCCTTTCGCCTGCTTCATTTACTGCATTTTTATATTTGTTTTCAACGCGTAAGCACAAAGGCGTAAAATATATTCAGTGGTAATATGCAAAAGAGTAACAAAAAATAAACACCACGAACCAAATGTCAATTTACTCCAAAGCGTAGTCGTCAGTTGGCAAAGTCACGTCTTCGCTAGTCATCTGAGCTCGCTTCGAAACGGGACTCATCAGTGAAGACAGATTCCAGTCAATTAAATTCCAGTCCGAAGACGTGTCTGGAGACCGACCGGATAGTAGTGGGATACCTATCTGACTGTCGCCCCTGTAAGGCCCGACCACAGGGAAGGATGGACATTGCCCAAAAAGATCGCCGGATCTCTCTCAAACTGACGTCGTTTGGAGCATTATGGGCAGGGACCTCCAACCATCCCGAGATTCTGACGCCAATTGGACAGACTCTGTTTCTATATTTCTCACGACAGCCAATAACACTATCAATGGTAAGCCGAATAATTGTCTGCTTAAGGGAAATAGGTGGACCAAAGGGTTATTGCCTTGCTCAATTTGTGAAGCTTTTCCTCTTGACTAAATTACCCCGTTTTCCTAATATTATGAAGATTTGTTTGTCTATACATACAAAATTTCAGTTCATTTCGGATAATTCCTTCAGGTGTGTCCCTTAACTTTTGGCCTGAAGTGTATATTTACGAAATATTTTGGCATAACGAAATTATGTTTAGATATAAAGTAATATGTTAATTCGCCGGCCAGTGTGGCCGTGCGGTTCTAGGCGCTATAGTATGGAACCGGGCGATCGCTACGGTCGCAGGTTCCAATCCTGCCTCGGGCATGGATGTGTGTGATGTCCTTAGGTTAGTTAGGTTTAAGTAGTCCTAAGTTCTAGAGGACCGATGACCTGAAATGTTAAGTCCCATAGTACTCAGAGCCATTTGAACCATTTAAGAAGTGAATATATTAACAACAACACACAAATACTATTTTTAGGCCTAATTGCATTAGAATTATTGTCGATTAAAACATGCTCAAAATTAAGAGGTTTGAATAAAGAATAACCACCGACGGCACAAACGTGATGAAACAAGTTTTGCTTTATGTGTTCGCGTAACAGGTTTACCTTGTAGCCAGTAATTTAATCAGCAAACATGGCTACTGCAAATGTAGTAAAACAAAATTACGTGCAGGGATAAGATGCAGTAGAGTGCCTTGCCTCCTCGTAGTTGAGTCATCGACCCCTTTGGAGCGTAAGACGGAGATAGGTACGAGAGGTAAAGAAACAGTGAATAGAAATGAACGCCAAAGTTTGCCTCTAACAACAGCGCCAAGAGGTATAAGCTTCGCGCCTGAGTACCAGGAAGCACTCCCCGGAGAGAATCGACGTCAATAAATATTGCAGCGACGACAATGTAGGAAGAAAAAGGAGTTTCGTTGCCGAGGAGTGAGATAAGACCCGCCGGGCGGACGCGACGATGTTGATGTATCGTGCCCGCTGCGTCGTGCCTCTCCGCCGTGGCCGTAATACTGTTTGCGGGAGAAGGAATAAGGGCACGCGCGGGAGGCGCCGCCTGTCTGCAGCCTCTGGCTGACGGCGGGAACGACGTTGGACGACGTCGTGTGGAAGACGTCGTCGCCTCAGAACAAGACTACGCAGCGCTGCATAGCTCTAACGTCTTGGAGTCTTCGTCGCACGTACTTGCAAGGAGACTTAACACGATATACACGCTCATATTTTTAATCCTTGTGTTATATCACCCTTTAATCCAGTATCATGCCGCAATCGTTTCTCTATAACGTTGGAATCACATATATCGAGAAAGGTTGTTTCCACAGTAAGGTGCCAGGACATGGGCACTTACACGTTAGCTTACCAACAAGAGTATTAATAATAAAGGGACTGGCAAGGGCATCAGATGATGACTCTATTGGATTATGACAAATATGAGGCGCTCTCGAGCAGTACTCCCTGCATGTCTGCAGGATTGAGCCACTAACTTAAAGCGTTGGTGAAAAGCGTTGGAAGTTGAGAATTGTGGAATGTAAAGTCTGCAGATGGCCGTAGCTCGCCTAGGGGCGTTATGACCTAATCGATCATTGGGTAGATCTCAGTGGAGGGATTTAGGCGATGATAGAGCGTTCGACATTGGCCGAAATTGAGTGAGTATTCTTCCACCGCGTTTTCGTACGCGTGGGAAACGAGAGAATCGTGGAAGGACTTCGCCTACAGCTATCGAGCGGTGCGGACTTGGAGACGGTATCTTGGCCATCTTCTTCGAAGGGAAATGGTTCAAATGGCTCTGAGCACTATGGGACTTAACTGCTGAGGTCATCAGTCCCCTAGAACTTAGAACTACTGAAACCTAACAAACCTAAGGACATCACACACATCCATGCCCGAGGCAGGATTAGAACCTGCGACAGTAGCGGTCGAGCGGTTCCAGACTGAAGCACCTAGAACCGCTCGGTCACACCGGCCGGCCTTCAAAGGGAGGTATACGGTCTGTATCGCAAAATTACGCCAACGCGTGTTCCGTGCAGAGGTCTGCGGTTAGAGCTCTTTGTGTGCTCAGAAGCGAGATTTTCACCAATGCCTAACCACTTCCAACAACTTACCTAATATTCTCGATCTAGAAGTTATCCTTGCGAGGTGCCGAGTATTCATAAACGCAGCTGCTGCTAATAGGGGAGCGTAATTGCAAATTGTTAATGTGCCATTCTCAGAAGTGTGTGAGTGGACAAAGAGATTCACTTTTTTTTTTTTTTTTTTTTTTTTGTAAATTTTGTCAGCTCTGGGGAATATCATATTAAAATGCCAATATTACGATCGAATTGTCGACTTTATTTTAGCTAGCATTTACCCTGTCCCAGTAAGCTTAACATGTTCTCTAGTCACTGCACAGCTTCCCCAGACGGAAAGGAAAGATGGTTTGCAGTCTTCTATGTCAGCGACGGACAGATAAGCTTACACCACGTCGTCAGATAGAGAAATAATAAAATCAAGACACAAAGCAATTAATGAAAGTAGTGCCCGTGGGCTATGATTTACATCAATGGGAAAAGTTGAAAATCTGTGCTGGACCGGGATGCCAAAGCGGTCTCCATTTTCCTGTGCAGGTGCGGTGACAACTACGCCATCCGGGTACAGTCGTTTGCACAACCTCATGGACTACCCTATCATGCCTTCCGCCAGATCCAAATAATTATCAAATTATACCAAAAGCTATGGATTTAGTACCCCTGCTCATTAGTCATGAGCAGCGCCTGTTGGACGGAGGGGGTCCGACAGCCTATCAGTTCCAGTCATTCCACCAGGAAGGAGGTACACGGCTCGTGTTGTCTGTAGTTCAACCATGACTAGACGGTCAATAACGCGGTTCGATCGAGTCCGAATTGTTACTTTCTGCCAGGAAGAGCTCTCAACAAGTGAAGTTTCCAGGCGTCTCGGAGTGAACCAAAGCGATGTTGTTCGGACATGGAGGAGATAAAGGAAGACAGGAACTGTCGATGATATGCCCCTCTCAGGCCACACAAGGGCTACTACGGCATTAGCTATCTATGGATTATCCCTTGGAGGAATGCTGACAGCAACACCACCATGTTGAATAATGCTTTTCGTGCAGCCGCTGGACGTCGTGTTACGACTCGGAATGTGAGAAATAGGCTGTATGATGTGCAACTTCACTCCCGACATCCATGTCAATGTCCATCTTTGCAGCCACGACACCATGCAGCGCGGTACAGATGGGCCCAACAACAAGCCGAATGGACCGCTCAGGATTGGCATCACGTTCTCTTCACCGATGAGTGTCGCAATTGCCGTCAACCAGACAATAGTCGGAGACGTGTTTGGAGGCACTCGGTCAGGCTGAACGCCTTAGACACACTGTCCAGTGTGTGCAGCAAGGTGGAGTTTCCCTGCTGTTTTGAGGTGGCATTATGTGGAGCCGACATACGCCGCTGGTGGTCATGGATCGCGCCGTAACATCTGACGATACGTGAATGCCATCCCCCGACCGAAAGTGCTACCATATCGGCAACATACTGGCGAGGCATTTGTCTTCATGGACGACAATTAGCGCCCCCATCGTGCACATCTTGTGATTGACTTTCTTGAGGATAACGACATCGCTCGACTAGAGTGCCAGCATGCGCTCCAGACATGAACCCTATCGAACATTCCTGAGATAGATACACAAGGGCTGTTTGTGGACAACGCTACCCACCAAATACTCTGAGTGAACAACATCGAATCGCCGTTGAGGAGTGGGACAATCTGGACGAACAATGCCTAGATGAACTTATGGATAGTATGCCACGACGAATACAGGCATGCATCAATGCAAGAGGACGTGCTACTGGGTATTAGAGGTACCAGTGTGTATAGCAGTCTGGACCGACACCTCTGAAGGTCTCACATTATGGTGGTACATGCAATGTGTGGTTCTCTTGAGCAATAAAAATGGCGGAAATGATGTTTATGTCGATCCCTATTCCAATTTTCGGTACAGGTTCCGGAACTCTCGGAACAGAGGTGATGCAAAACTTTTTTTGATGTATGTGTTTGAAATTTCGTGATAAATTAACTGTGGATGTTGGATCAGGACTTGAAACCAGAACGTCATCTTTAGCGAGCATGAATGCTGGTCCCCAACGTATCGTAGAGAAGTTCAGTGAAGTCAGGAACATAAGACCGAGGCACTGGTGGTGGTAAAGTTGTGAAGTGATTCGTGGATCGACAGCACATTCAAGAAGAACATTGGCTTACAAGGGGAAAGTTATCCTTTCGAGACCTGGACGAGCTCACAGTTTGAATCTGCAACGAAGTTTCGGTGAAAATTAATGGAAGTAGTCCTTGAATAGGAAATGAGATAGAGTTTTAGTCTACCCTGAAAGTTATTCTAACTGTACAGTGATGAAGTTGTGAAGGAAAAGGTGAAATTAGGAAGTGAAATTGAAATTCAGGGAGAAAAAATTTAAACATTGAGGTTGGCCAATAGCAGTGTAATATTCGTAGGGACGACAAAGGACTTGAAAAAAAAAAAAAAACACTTGCAGGAAATAATTTCTGTCCTGTAAAGTTAGAAGCTAGATAAAAGTTAAAGTAAAAGAAAGGTAATGGAATGTGTCAGATTACAAGCAATGCTGAGGGCATGAGATTAGAAACGAGACCCTAAAAGTAATAAATGAATTTTTGCCAGAAAAATAGCTGATGATGACCAAATTAGAGATCATTTTAAATACGTTATGCAATACAAATTCAGTTACCACAGTGAAAAAATAGACTTAACCAATCGCTTTTTAGTTTGTTTACAGATCCATGTCTATAGTCATGATACTCATTGAAATACCCACTCACCAGGAATACAGACATGGATCTGCAAACTAACGAAATCCAGTTAAATATCTGTTACTATAGGTGATGTGTCTTGAGCTGATTGCAATGTAATTAAAAAGAATCACACCTGACGTGTTTCTATTTTATTTATGAAGCATCTTCTGTGGCATTCTGTACATGGGATACATATGTTTGTACAATTATTTTTTGATTCTTTTAGGTTAAAAACAGCGTTTTCTTTATGGAGTTAGTCGGTAAGCTACTTACGGTGTTTCTTTACATGGTCTGCACCTTCCCCTCTGATGTCGACAGGCTTCATTTCACATATGCAGTTTTTGGCATTTTGCGTTATTTCCTGCACTGCACTACTCACAATTGCCTTTCATAACTGTTTTTCACTCATCACTGCTGCAGTGTTTATGCCTATTCGTTTGTTTTCGTGCCGGCCGAAGTGGCCGTGCGGTTAAAGGCGCTGCAGTCTGGAACCGCAAGACCGCTACGGTCGCAGGTTCGAATCCTGCCTCGGGCATGGATGTTTGTGATGTCCTTAGGTTAGTCAGGTTTAACTAGTTCTAAGTTCTAGGGGACTAATGACCGCAGCAGTTGAGTCCCATAGTGCTCAGAGCCATTTGAACCATTTTTGAACGTTTGTTTTCGTGAGTGCTACCAACCTATGAAACGATTTTGTGTCTGTGTATGTGTGAGAGAGAGACAGAGAGAGAGACAGAGACAGAGAGTTAGCGAGAATGTCCTGTATGTAGACAAAGACGTGAGAGGTGTTGGCCTTTTGAGGGGCGGGGGGGAGGGGGGACGACATCGATCGCCTGGACGGTGATTATAGATCCGGGAGAAAATGGAAGTGGTACATGGGGCCTGTGGTTACATTTGTACTTTTAATGTTATATCAAGGGGTCAATCAGTTTAAAGAGAGTGTGGTTTGCCAAGTTGTTCTGATCATTTATGAGTAGTTTCCTTTCTGTTATGATTTTTATGACGTGGTAGTTTTCTTGTAAGGTGAAGAGGTGTTTTTTGTTGTTGTTTACCAGTATGATTTCCATGTCTGTGTCTCTGGTTGCAATTTTATGTTGGTGTTGGCGTAAGTGTTCTGCAAAAGATGAATGATTTGTCCTATACTTCCATGCTCTTACATCTTCTTTGTCTCTGATGTAAAACGTCCTGCTGGTGTGACCTATGTATCCTGCATTACGTGTATTGCATTACACTTGGTATATTCCTCATTTCTGATACAGATCAGTTTCTTATATTGTTTTTGGGAAGTATCTCTGAATTGAATTGTTGGTTTGGTGTGCTATTTTTATGCCTTGTTTTTTGAAAATATTGTGTGTATTTGGGGTTGTATGTCATTGTCTACCATCATTTACTTTACTTTTTACTAAGTAAATAACTTACCATTTTCAAAGAGATAATTAGAATATTGTGACTACCTATTGTAACAATAAACGCGTGTAAGGTGGCAAGATTTAGTCACCATGAATTTAATATTCTGCATATTATTTTCGATTTATATTTGTATTAGGCCATTGTTTATGATGAACAATAGGATTATTATTTATTTAATTGGCTGCTATTGGCTAGCACCACGTACTAAGAACTTGTGTAGTACAGCACGTCTGCGAGTTAATTAGAGCGAAGTACTGAGAGATAGGGTGACGTAGGCCATACTCAGTAACCGCTATCTGCTGAAGATAGGCTGTAACAAGCCTTGTCGTGTTCTGCAGGGATGGACATTTACTGCCCTCAGAAAGAGAGAGAGAGAGAGAGAGAGAGAGAGAGAGAAAGAGAGAGGGAGAGAGAGAGAGGGAGAGAGAGAGTAGAGAGAGGAGTTGGCGGTTTACAGCGCTGGAGGCAGCAGAACTCCGGCAGTGTGGGCTATGCGGGTAGGAGGTTGCACTCTAGTGGCCCGAAAAAGCTTCAGAATAGCGTACCTGGAGGAAGGGATGGAATAAGGAGAAAAGACACCCTCTTAAAGCAAATAAATTCAATGGATCGTAAACGATGGTCGCGAGCTGACCTCTGAGGAATCTTTTCATGAGAAGTACCGGAACAAACCTTCCATCGAAAAGCAGAGACAGTTATCTCATCGGCGGAGTGCTAAGGATGTAGTAGGGGGAATGTAAACTTCTAGAAACTCTTCTGAAATGCGTATGAGGTTCAGGTGATTGGCTGTAAGATTCATGAGCCAATTAGTTGTTTGTGATGTTTCTGTAACAGCCACAGGGATTCGTCTTCTTTGCACAAACATAGGCACTGCATGTCCAAGAGGGAGCAGGGTATCATGTGGAGAGGTGTTTCCCTGTGGGAATAAATCAAAAAACACTTCCTAGAGACTTCGCTGGCGAGAGCCACAGTGGAAAATCTGGCGGTTACATGCTGAGAAGTGTTGCTTGCGATACAAGGAGCGCGTGACGTCGTTTCTATGTGAACAGAGGTGTTATTCTGTTTACTCGAGTGACGATACTTTAGCTGTCTGTGGAGTCTGACACACATTGAAGCACTTCAATGTGTGTCATCTTTTGATACTGTATCCTCTGTGTCATCAGTCTGAAAAAATAGGGAAAGTAATAAGTATGTTTTACTTTTCAGATTCCAACTGATATTCCAAAGGATACTGAAGAATGGCAGAAAGCCAGAAATTTCGAAGTGAAGTGGAATTTCCATCACTGCATAGGATCCATATATGGAAAACATGTGCAATTTATGTGTCCTCCGAGTACTGGAAGAGAATACACCAACTACAAAAAAACATTCAGCATTGTCCTTATGGCAACTGTAGACGCAAATTACTGCTTTCTATATGTAAATGTTGGATGTCACAGGGACAGAAAGAGAGGGGAGGAGGAGATTGACTTATAGGGGGAGAGAAATTGACCTTAGTGAAGGGGAGAGTGACGGTGGAGGTAAGAGGTGATAGAGGAGAGAAGCAGATGGACAGAGAGAAGGGCAGGAGAAGATGGGGAGTGGGAAAAGAAGGAGATGGACATAAGGGGAAGGCAGAGACATCCGGGCAATGCCGAGTTTATTAACCTCATTTATAAAATTAATAAATCTTCATATTTTGTTAATTAACAACTTTGCAAATGATTCATGTAATATACGATACTCAAACGATACTAAAATATGAGATGAATAAAATGTAAAACTAAAATTTTTGTGTTGTTTTGTGCTTAATTTTAACACTCTGAAATTATAAGTGAATGTTAATTTGTTAAATCATTGTATTATGACAAAGCCACAGCAAAGTGGCCGGTTCAACTAGTACTACAGTATATAACTGTCGTTTTTACTTACAGAGTTTAGTTGAAGAGACGAGATGAATGATACTGCTACTAAAGATTCGAGGGTTTGCCTGTTGGTTAGGTTCAAATGGCTGTGAGCACTATGGGACTGAACATCTGAGGTCATCAGTCCCCTAGAACTTAGAACTACTTAAACCTAACCAACCGAAGGACATCACAAACACCCATGCCCGGGGCAGGATTCGAACCTGCGACCGTAGCGGTCACGCGGTTCCTGACTGAAGCGCCTAGAACCGCTCAGCCACACCTGCCGGCTGCCTGTTGGTTTGTCAAGGGCGCTATGGTGCTGAGACTTGATCCACCTTTCTGCAAAGTCCTCTGCATCGAAGCAATGCAGTGGTCCATTTATTGAAATGAAAAGTAGATTTGAAAGTGTCGGAATTTGTAAGTGATTTCTCTGATCAGTGTTAAATTCGTGACACGTAATCCGCGTTCACATTCAGCCGTAGATATAGGTATAACTTCGACTGCTACCACAAGTTCCTTCACAGAATTGGGCATGTGTTGAGGATTTTCTTTATAGATTCGAAAATCTTTAACTATCGACGCACACGTACTTTCACGTAATTTAAAATCCACCTCATTACACAAGCGAGAAATTGACATGTCACCATAAAACACACGTTCATAATCATCTGAAGGCCATGTATCTGAGTTTAATATGGCTACATCGGAAAAGAAATCCAGGTCCTCAAAGGGTTTTTTTATATTGTCTACCAAAGACAGAAAAAATTTCGTCCGAAATATCTGTAATATGTTACATTCATCACAAGATGGTTCTTTAATTAATACCCCTTTGAATGGGCGCTTTTCCTCCAACTCTTGTACTATCATCCCAATTCGTGGCGAGTCATTCGTTTCCAGTGTTTCAAGAGTTCTTATAGCCACGTCAGTTTCCTGTTTAGCTTTAAGGACTGAAGAATTCTGTTCTGCATAAAGAATGATAATACTTGCAGAACTTCTAGGGCCTCATAAAGCATAACTAATTCCATTACAAGCAACCACTTTGTGAGATGTTTTAGTAAACCTTCAAATTTAGATCTCTCCTGAGTTGATGGGAACCATCATGTCTCAGATTTTCAAAAAATGGGCAAGAGAACTATGACTTTCAAGAAGAGCTCGAACAGCATTAACTGAGGAAGCAACCCAATGTACACGAAAAATACGGCCTAGTTTTAATAGCTGCGTGGATAATCCTTGTGAAACACTTTGTAGTAGTCTCTGATTTTTGTGACTTCAAGAAAACACAGAATATAAGGAATCTAAAAAAACCTGTATTTGGTATACATCTGCTACATCATTCATAACATCGTGGACAGCTAATTCCATTCTGTGGTTCATACAATGAACGACAGTTAAATCCTAACGTAAATGACTACGCAGTAGAGCGGCTACGCCTTTGTAAGGTGCAAGCATTGTTGAGGCACCAAAAAAAAAAAAATGGTTCAAATGGCTCTGAGCACTATGGGACTCAACTGCTGAGGTCATTAGTCCCCTAGAACTTAGAACTAGTTAAACCTAACTAACCTAAGGTCATCACAAACATCCATGCCCGAGGCAGGATTCGAACCTGCGACCGTAGCGATCTTGCGGTTCCAGACTGCAGCGCCTTTAACCGCACGGCCACTTCGGCCGGCTGTTGAGGCACCATCTGTTGCGATACCTACGAGGTGGTTTTTTAGTACATCATTTGTAATGCCATACTTTTCAAGAGCTGTTAACTGTGTGCTGAAAATGTATTCTCCTGTCCCACTTCCTAAATCAAAAATGTCAAAAAAATATTTGCAAGCAACTCCCTCAAAGGACAAACGTAAATATTTTATTAAACAAGTTTTATTGGAAACCGTTGTACTGTTGCCCATCATGATACTAAATTTTGTACCCGATTCTACAAGGAGGTGAGCAAGATTCTTTTTCATTTCTTCTCCTACAGACATAACGAGGTTTAGGTAAGCATGGTCGGAATGAAGCATATTACCGACTAATAAACCATTTAGCTTTAGTAATTCGATTACTGCAGGATACGATTTGAATGATAATTTATGTTTAGCTATTACATGTGCAGATCTGAACAACGAAGCAGTTGCGATTGCTTTCTTCTTAATGCTGCTTTCCCCACAACTTTTCACTTTCATTCATGCATTTTTCTACACTTTTCTTTTCTTTTATACTCATGATTTCTACGCACTTCATGTGTGATTTGGACTTTGCATGATCCCCGATTTTATCATTTAGTTTTTTGGCGTTATTAGCAGAAACAGCAGCTAAAAACGCGTTATCGATACGCACACGTTCATTGCTTTCCACCTTAAGTTCACGAACTTGTGAACACACTTTGCATATTACTAAGTTTTTGTCATTTACGGACAGACACGGCTTAGTCTTTTCCCAGTTTTGAAAACGTGATAAGGCAAAACAATTTCGTACTCTCAGTCATCGGAGATTCAGTCTCTTCCCCTGTTTTAGCACCATCATTACCGTTTTCTTTTTTTACATTCACTGTCTGTCTTTTAGCACCACTGTTAGTATCCTGACTGTCAGAGTTTGTACATGTATCAGGTAATGCACTGCTCTTAAGGAAGCCAGATATTTTGCTTTGTTTGAATGACATCCTGAAATTCCGTAGTTCTTACAGGCACGGACGCATTCAACTCACTAATGAAGCTACTGAAGCGGGAACGTGTGAAGATCGCCGTGTGTTTGGCGAACAAGAGGCAACGAACGAACGGCACCAATTAATTTGGAGTACGCGATGCTGGGGAGCCTGTGTTAAGCTCCACCCACGTGGTTCGCGGCTATTGAAGTCAGACTGTCCGATCGGGTCTGGTAGGTACCGTTGCTCACTTCGCACTACTTTGTCTTTCGTCCCAGGAGCGTTAGTCCGCGCCATACCGTTGCCAAAAGGTGGCCTAACGGTAAATGTTCGCACAGGTACCGGGCCGGTCACCACCCTGTGTCAGGGCCCGGGGTGGGAATTTCAGCCCCCAGGTCACCCATCTCTGCAGTACGACTGCTGCGGTACGACTGCCACACTACTTCCCTCGCATGCTCGCAAGTAAACGGATGCCGCGCACCTCAGACGAAAGCAACAATGACAACATGAGAATGATGATTTAGTTCTAAATGTTTTGAAACGCTTAACTACTACATAACACTTTTTCAAAAGTAATATGCAAACATATTAATAGTATTAATAGTTAGAGTGTATAACAAACTTCCAGTGTTGGGCTCCACAAATTTAATTATATGTAAAGTTTTACTCCAGTGCGTGGGAAATAAACATCCCAGGTTGGGATGCATAAACTAAATCCAGAGGAGGGGATGGTCTGATGCAGAGGTGGGGGGGGGAATCCCCCCATCCCCTCCTGCATATCACAGACTGTCGGTCCCTAAGCCTACAAACTACTGCCGGCCGGAGTGGCCGAGCGGTTCTAGGCGCTACAGTCTGGACCCGCGCGACCACTGAGATCGCAGGTTCGAATCCTGCCTCGGGAATGGATGTGTGTGATGTCTTTAGGTTAGTTAGGTTTAAGTAGTTCTAAGTTCTAGGTGACTGATGACCTCCGAAGTTAAGTCCCATAGTGCTCAGAGCCATTTGAACCATTTGAACCTACGCACTACTTAATCTAACTTAAACTAACTTAAGCTATGGACAACACACACAAGCTATGGACAACACACACACCCATGCCGGAGGGAGGATTCGAACATCCTACAGCGTGGGCGGGGGGAGTGGGGGGCGCATAGACTGTGACAAGGTGCCTTAGACGGCGCGGCTACCCCTCGCGGCACGCAAATTTCTGTTCCTGGCGAGTGTGCAAACAAAAATCTTCATTCATGTTCTGTCTTGTACTAAGGTCATTTCAGCCCTAGAGCAGTGTAGCGAACTTACGTTAATGTCTCGGTAAGCAAATTTGCCTGATGCAAATCCTGCAGAAACCATTAGCTGCCCATCGTTTAAGCGAACTACATGACCGAGCGTGGACATCTAATGCCACATATCTACACAAACCTATCAACGAACTGTCGGATCCCTGATAGGCAGAATCAGTGATGTACACTCCTGGAAATTGAAATAAGAACACCGTGAATTCATTGTCCCAGGAAGGGGAAACTTTATGGACACATTCCTGGGGTCAGATACATCACATGATCACACTGACAGAACCACAGGCACATAGACACAGGCAACAGAGCATGCACAATGTCGGCACTAGTACAGTGTATATCCACCTTTCGCAGCAATGCAGGCTGCTATTCTCCCATGGAGACGATCGTAGAGATGCTGGATGTAGTCCTGTGGAACGGCTTGGCATGCCATTTCCACCTGGCGCCTCAGTTGGACCAGCGTTCGTGCTGGACGTGCAGACCGCGTGAGACGACGCTTCATCCAGTCCCAAACATGCTCAATGGGGGACAGATCCGGAGATCTTGCTGGCCAGGGTAGTTGACTTACACCTTCTAGAGCACGTTGGGTGGCACGGGATACATGCGGACGTGCATTGTCCTGTTGGAACAGCAAGTTCCCTTGCCGGTTTAGGAATGGTAGAACGATGGGTTCGATGACGGTTTGGATGTACCGTGCACTATTCAGTGTCCCCTCGACGATCACCAGTGGTGTACGGCCAGTGTAGGAGATCGCTCCCCACACCATGATGCCGGGTGTTGGCCCTGTGTGCCTCAGTCGTATGCAGTCCTGATTGTGGCGCTCACCTGCACAGCGCCAAACGCGCATACGACCATCATTGGCACCAAGGCAGAAGCGACTCTCATCGCTGAAGACGACACGTCTCCATTCGTCCCTCCATTCACGCCTGTCGCGACACCACTGGAGGCGGGCTGCACGATGTTGGGGCGTGAGCGGAAGACGGCCTAACGGTGTGCGGGACCGTAGCCCAGCTTCATGGAGACGGTTGCGAATGGTCCTCGCCAAAACCCCAGGAGCAACAGTGTCCCTAATTTGCTGGGAAGTGGCGGTGCGGTCCCCTACGGCACTGCGTAGGATCCTACGGTCTTGGCGTGCATCCGTGCGTCGCTGCGGTCCGGTCCCAGGTCGACGGGCACGTGCACCTTCCGCCGACCACTGGCGACAACATCGATGTACTGTGGAGACCTCACGCCCCACGTGTTGAGCAATTCGGCGGTACGTCCACCCGGCCTCCCGCATGCCCACTATACGCCCTCGCTCAAAGTCCGTCAACTGCACATACGGTTCACGTCCACGCTGTCGCGGCACGCTACCAGTGTTAAAGACTGCGATGGAGCTCCGTATGCCACGGCAAACTGGCTGACACTGACGGCGGCGGTGCACAAATGCTGCGCAGCTAGTGCCATTCGACGGCCAACACCGCGGTTCCTGGTGTGTCCGCTGTGCCGTGCGTGTGATCATTGCTTGTACAGCCCTCTCGCAGTGTCCGGAGCAAGTATGGTGGGTCTGACACACCGGTGTCAATGTGTTCTTTTTTCCATTTCCAGGAGTGTATTTCACTCCAAAGACGGACAAACAAGCTATTAAAGAGGTTGTCATATTGCTTTGGCTCTTCAGTGTACATCGACATCTGTTCTCCGAAAACTACTTTAAGTGTGTGATGAGAGGTCTTTACGAAACCCAGTAAGAAATTTATTGTTGCAGACTGATGGTATTTGTTCACCACTCTAATGCGGGAGAAAATATGAAACTGTACAACTTTTTCCTTGTTAAAGAAAAATTGAGATGTGGTTAATGATTATGGTACAAATGGTTCAAATGGCTCTGAGCACTATGGGACTCAACGTCTGAGGTCATCAGTCCCCTAGAACTTAGAACTACTTAAACCTAACTAACCTAAGGACATCACACACATCCATGCCCGAGGCAGGATGCGAACCTGCGACCATAGCGGTCGCGCGGTTCCAGAGTGTAGCGCCTAGAACCGCTCGGCCACTCCGGCCTGCTAATGATTATGGTTACGTCAGTGACGATGTGGTTAATGAAGAGGGCACATACTCAAATTAGAATAACATAGTAAAGAAGAAGAATAATGTTCTTTTCATAGGAATTATTCTGGCATTGGGAATGAGAGAGTTATGTTATATATGCCAAAACCTGTTAGGCTGGACGAAGCTTGGAGCAATCACTATTTTATTTATTTATTCACCCCAACAACATATTTCAAAAAATACATGCTTATGGTAGCATTGCTTGGAGTAGTGTGTATCGTAGATAGTGTGGCTGACCCTATGGGTCCGATCACGTAATTCAGTTCCGTTCAAAAGAGGACTTTTTTTTTACATGTTGCCGTTTGGTTGTCCAGACGCAACCATGCAGAGATTGTCAATCTGGCGGCAGCCCAACACGTGAGGTGCATCTGACAATTAAAACGAAATTCATATAATTTAATAAATTGAAGATTTCAAGTCCAAGGTATCAGATTAAGTCTTCCAATGAAAATTCTCTTAAAAACCTTGTTTTTTGTACATTTTGAATGTATAGGATATGAAGATGACGTGCGCTTTAGTTATGTTTCCCAACGACGTTATGAGTCATGCAACATCCATGCTACGAAAATCCCGAACATGGACTATGCCCAGTTGGAAAATATAGTGTAATACCAATAGAGACACTGTAATAGAAGAAAATTATATTTATTATACTCCACTTGATGTTATAACGAAATGAAAGAGTTTTTCTAAAACTTCGTAGGTATCTCCTCTGGATAAAAAATCCAGTGCGAGGAGCATGTGGTATGTAGGACACTGTTTAAAATTTGTTTGCGAGATAAACACTTTTCACTTCGGAATGTAGGACGCGGTTTCCGCATAAAATTGCATTGTAACACACTTTCTTAGTATAAAAGGATCTGTGTAGGATTACAAATGCAAAAGCTATGCCTTATTTTGACAAGTCACGGATTAGATCTTGAGACACTAAAGTAAAAATTTATCTGATTTGTCTTCACAGTGTAGGAGACTAATGAAGCGGAAACCGTTGGCCAATTGCATCGATGCTAGCCATGAACTGTAAACTTTAAAGATCATTTTCCGCAACTTTAATATTATTTCACACAGGGTAGTCTTTCTGAAAACGTTTTCGTAATAGAAGTATGATATTTTTAGGAAATGATTAGTTAAGACCTTGTAATACAGCTGAATTATTCGATGCGCGAAATTATTATGTACTAAGACACAGGAATTTATATAAAATATTAATAAATATAAAATCCCAGATCCAACCTGTTTCCGAAAATTATTCAGTACAAAACCCAGAATTGTGCCATATAGTGTGAAAAAATCAAGAATGTAATCCCAAAACCCCACGAGAATATATTGCTTATCTTTTGTTCAGTGTAACACAGTATGTGTATGACATTCCCTACAAAATTAATCACTGTGGCAGCTCACACTGCATGCGGGACAGAGGAATGATCGATGTTGACGATTACTGGCTGTAATCTGCCTGAAATCATATTTGGAGTGCAGTGGTGTGGACGCACGAATTCAAAATTGCTTAAATCGGAGTTTATGCCATTTTATATAATCCTATAAATCCCAAAAATCCTTATCAAGAAGTTTTCCATTACAGTTATCTTACAGAAACATAAAAAAGTCTCAAATTTTGAATCGGAAATAACTGTGTCCCAATCAGAAATGTCATTTGTCCAGGAGAGGAGTTGTGAGTAGGTTTCACCTGTTGAAACGCACATCCCATATGGCACTGTATCTGCACGCAGCCGAACCCTCGCCACTACCATTGCTCCCTTCCCAGCTGTATCATCTGCAGAGATACGATCCGAGTTATGTCGATACTACAGCGATGTGCGCGTAAGACTGCGAGTGATAGTGGAGCTTCGCCCACATACACTCATGTCACAAATTTTTTCAGAGGTATATAATATATTCCAAACATATTTCTGACAGCCGGCAGTCTGCAATTCCAGTAAACTCAAATGCCTGTGGTTTATGAGCTAAAAACATGTTAACTCTTGCTGCCTCTAGTTGGTCTTTTTATTTTATTAAGAAATAATAATTCTTTGGTAATACTTCCCTTAAAAGTGTTTAGGTTTACTATTAAAACTAATTATAAACTTTCTGTTTAATTCTTACGCTTCCAGTACCAAATTTCTTGAAATATGTACATGTTATCGTCATTTGTTTGCTTACGTCCACATTTAGAACTAATTATACATTTTATATTCAACTCCCATACTTCCAATACCATTACTGTGCCTTATTTTCACCATTATTTCAATATTCCCTCTGGGCACTGATACAGAATGTGAATGAGAAAGTTTACTGTCTTACTTCCATTTCTATGTAGAATTTTATTACCATACTACTGTTGTTACCCATCATTAGAACCTTTAATAATAAATTCTGCTCTTATTCTGTTTATCTTGCTTTCAGTAGTGTTGCGTACAGATTAGTCTAGCTTTGTAAAGCGACTTCTGTATCCAGTCTCCTGTCAGCTGTTCAACGACCGACTACAGTTCTTTCCCTGTCTCTGAAGACACCTGCCGATTGCCACTTCCGACAGCTCCCCTTTGCTACATCTCCTAACTCCCCAGAGCGCTGATCTGGGATGAATTGTGTCCCCATCGTCACTGGTACAGCGTGGCCAACATCCACTAGTGGCATCCTTGCGATTTTTGCGTCCGAACAGACTGAGTTCCATGTCATACAAGCAGATGTTCACTCTGTACCAGCTCGACGAGTTTCGTCACGTAATTCAAGACATAGAAATCCACGTAACACTTCTGTCGGAGACGTGGCTCATACCAAGTATCCCTAAGAGTTCGGTAAATCTACACCCCTGGAAATGGAAAAAAGAACACATTGACACCGGTGTGTCAGACCCACCATACTTGCTCCGGATACTACGAGAGGGCTGTACAAGCAATGATCACACGCACGGCACAGCGGACACACCAGGAACCGCGGTGTTGGCCGTCGAATGGCGCTAGCTGCGCAGCATTTGTGCATCGCCGCCGTCAGTGTCAGCCAGTTTGCCGTGGCATACGGAGCTCCATCGCAGTCTTTAACACTGGTAGCATGCCGCGACAGCGTGGACGTGAACCGTATGTGCAGTTGACGGACTTTGAGCGAGGGCGTATAGTGGGCATGCGGGAGGCCGGGTGGACGTACCGCCGAATTGCTCAACACGTGGGGCGTGAGGTCTCCACAGTACATCGATGTTGTCGCCAGTGGTCGGCGGAAGGTGCACGTGCACGTCGACCTGGGACCGGACCGCAGCGACGCACGGATGCACGCCAAGACCGTAGGATCCTACGCAGTGCCGTAGGGGACCGCACCGCCACATCCCAGCAAATTAGGGACACTGTTGCTCCTGGGGTATCGGCGAGGACCATTCGAAACCGTCTCCATGAAGCTGGGCTACGGTCCCGCACACCGTTAGGCCGTCTTCCGCTCACGCCCCAACATCGTGCAGCCCGCCTCCAGTGGTGTCGCGACAGGCGTGAATGGAGGGACGAATGGAGACGTGTCGTCTTCAGCGATGAGAGTCGCTTCTGCCTTGGTGCCAATGATGGTCGTATGCGTGTTTGGCGCCGTGCAGGTGAGCGCCACAATCAGGTCTGCATACGACCGAGGCACACAGGGCCAACACCCGGCATCATGGTGTGGGGAGCGATCTCCTACACTGGCCGTACACCACTGGTGATCGTCGAGGGGACACTGAATAGTGCACGGTACATCCAAACCGTCATCGAACCCATCGTTCTACCATTCCTAGACCGGCAAGGGAACTTGCTGTTCCAACGGGACAATGCACGTCCGCATGTATCCCGTGCCACCCAACGTGCTCTAGAAGGTGTAAGTCAACTACCCTGGCCAGGAAGATCTCCGGATCTGTCCCCCATTGAGCATGTTTGGGACTGGATGAAGCGTCGTCTCACGCGGTCTGCACGTCCAGCACGAACGCTGGTCCAACTGAGGCGCCAGGTGGAAATGGCATGCCAAGCCGTTCCACAGGACTACATCCAGCATCTCTACGATCGTCTCCATGGGAGAATAGCAGCCTGCATTGCTGCGAAAGGTGGATATACACTGTACTAGTGCCGACATTGTGCATGCTCTGTTGCCTGTGTCTATGCGCCTGTGGTTCTGTCAGTGTGATCATGTGATGTTTCTGACCCCAGGAATGTGTCAATAAAGTTTCCCCTTCCTGGGACAATGAATTCACGGTGTTCTTATTTTAATTTCCAGGAGAGTAGATGGTTACATCTAAGACACGACGGATGGCCTGCAGGGGGTGGAGTAGGGGCGTACATACGCTGTGATTTATCGTCTACTGTGCTACACACATCAAACAATAATGAATTTTAAAGAAGTGGAATGTATGTTCATAGAGATTAAATCCATTAACAAAAATTGCCTGAAATGTCTCCTCTCCAAACCTTCTAAAGCAGGCGGGTTTGCCTGCTTCGAAACGGCTCTCAAACCGATGTATGATCTTACTCTGAGGTGAGAAAAGTCGTGAGTTACCTCCTAATTTCGTGTCGGACCTTACTTTGCCAGGCGTAGTGGAGAAGTGTATCACATCTAGAAAAGGCTGTCTCTATAGCCGTCCATAATTGACAAGGTGTTGCTGGTGCAGAAGTTTGTGTAAGAACTGGCCTCTCTATTATGTCCCATGTCGGGCGAACTGGGTGGCCAAATAATTCGCTCGAACTGACCTTTTTTCCGCTTAGGAACTGGGTGTTGTGTTTTCCTAATCATCACCATTTCATCCTCATCGACGCGCAAGTCGTCAAAGTGGTGTCAACTCGAAAGACTTGCACCCGGCGAACGGTCTACCCGACGGGAGGCACTAGTTACATGACGACCGACTTGCACAGTGCCTTGTTGACATCCTGGGTAAATGACTTTTTGGGGGTCTGCGACACAGCTGAAGTTTCCCATTAGCTCTTAACGATAGAAATCTGGACTGATCTGATCAGCGCACAGTCTTCCGTTCGCGTAGGGTATTGTCACGATAGCAGGAGACACGCTGCAGGCGATACAGTACTGTCAGCAAAGGCAGTCGCGTCGGTCGTCTGCTGCCATAGTCCTTTAACGCCAAATTGCGCCACTTTGCCCTATCATATACATTCGTCGTACATCTCACATCAAGGTTTGCGATTATTTCACGATGTGTTGCTTATCTGTTAGCACTGACGACTCTACGCGAACGACGCAGCCCTCAGTTCTTAAATGAAAGCCATCGGCCTCTCCGTTGTGTTCTATCAGAGGAATGGTTGAAATTTGGTATTCTCGACACACTCTTGACACTGTGGTTCTTGGAATATAGAATCCCCGACCGATTTTTAAAATGGAATGTCCCTTGCGCCTAGCTTCAACTACCATTCCGCCTTTAAAGCCTGTTAATTCTCGCGGCCATAATAACTTCGGAAACGTGTTCACTTGAGTCCCCTGAGTACAAATGTCAACTCCGCAATGCACTGACCTTTTAAACTTTATGTACTCGATAACACCGCATCGGTATATGTGCATATTGCTATCCCAAGAATTTTGTCACCTCACTGTATAACTATAGCTGATGACAATAACATAAATTTTCTATACCGTAGTCCACCAAGGGTAAAATTTAAGCGCATGAAGATGCTTTCTTCATGTCGCCACTTCAGCCTGCTCCTAACCAATACGAGCAAAATCACACTCCCATAGATACACTACTTGATCAAGAGTATCCGGACACCCCCAGAAACATACGTTTTTCATATTACGTGCATTGTGCTGCCACCTACTACCATGTACTCCACATCAGCGACCTCAGCAGTCATTAGACCTCGTGGGAGAGCAGAATGGGGCGCTCCGCGGAACTCACCGACATCGCACGTGGTCAGGTGACTGGGTGTCACTTGTGTCACACGTCTGTACGCGATATTTCTACACTCCTAAATATCCCTAGGTCCACTGTTTCCAGTGTGATAGTGGAAACGTGAAGGGGCACGTACAGCAGAAAAGTGTACAGGCCGACCTCGTCTGTTGACTGACAGAGACTGCCGACAGTTGAAGAGGGTCATAATGTGTAATAGACATCTATCCAGACCATCACACAGGAATTTCAAACTGCAACAGGATCCACTTCAAGTACTATGACATTTAGGCGGGAGGTGAGAAAGCTTGGATTTAATGGTCGAGCGGCAACTCATGAGCCACACATCACACCGGTAAATGCCAAAGGACATCTCGATTGGTATTAGGAGCGTAAACATTGGACGACTCAATAGTGGGAATCACGTTACATATTGTGGCGATCCCATGGCAGGGTGTGGGTATGGCGAATGCCCGCTGAACGTCATCTGCCAGCGTATGTAGTACCAAAGTAAAATTCGGAGGCGGTGCTGTTATGGTGTCGTGTTTTTCATGGAGGGGCCTTGTACCCCTTATTGTTTTCCGTGGCACTAACACGGCACGGGCTTACATTGATGTTTTAGGCATCTTCTTGCTTCCCACTGTTGAAGAGCAATTCGGGGATGGCGACTCCATCTTTCAACACGCTCTAGCACTTGTTCATAGTGCATGGCCTGTGACGGAGTGGTAACTCAACAATAACTTCGCAGTAATGGACTGGCCTGCACAGAGTCCTGAGCTGAATTATATAGGACACTTTTAGGATTTGGAAAGCCATTTCGTGCCAGGCCTCACCGACCGACATCGATACCTCTCCTGTGTAGCACTCCGTGAAGAATTGGCTGCCATTTCACGAGAAACCTTCCAGTACATGATTGAATACATGACTGCGAGAGTGGAAACTGGCATCAAGGCTAAGTGTGGACCAAAACCATACTGAATTCCGTCATTACCGTTGGAGGGCGTCACGAACTTGTTCATCATTTTCAACCAGGTGTCCGGATACTTTTGATCACATAGTGTATATATGCAACAAATCCAAGTAGTAATTAGTATATCACAAATATCTGCACCTGACGTGTCCCAATGGGTCAAATGGCTCTGAGCACTATGGGACTTTACATGTGAGGTCATCAGTCCCCTAGAACTTAGAACTACTTAAACCTAACTAACGTAATGACATCACACACATCCATGCCCGAGACAGGATTCGAACCTGCGACCGTAGCGGTCGCGCGGTTCCAGACTGAAGCGCCTAGAACCGCTCGGCCACTGCGGCGGGCTGACATGTCAACCAATGGCATAATTTTCGTGATATATATTTACTAGAATGTCCCAGAAAGAAACTAGAACTGACTACATACTGTGATTTTAAATGCATTAATTTATCTGAACTTACAATTTGCGGGCTTTCAAAAAAAATTAATGGTGGCCCTCAGCTACGTACCCTCCGACTCAGAGTTGAAATATTAAAATGTTGGGCTGGTTTCGTTATCTAGGGGCTGGGATACGTAGTTGCTGCATTAGAAGCCAAATACTACTGAGTCTACAGTATACAATATGAATACACACATGAATCGAATGGTAGAAGGTTCCTATCACTCGCCAATTGCGAATTTTGAATGTTACATAGAAATTTATACATGAAAGATTGCAGTTAAATAAAATCTGCAGGTATTATTTTCAACGACTTTAAATGATGAGTACGATAGCAGAAGTAGCTTTAAGAATGCCGGTTATTACTGCAAAACTTTTATTGGTGTCGATGGTCCAGCAATTAAATAGAATATAATTTGAGTAACAGCGAAACAATAGATTCCTACTTCTCGTAATTAGTTTTGAAGAACAACATAACTCACGAGATGTTCACTTCTAAACACATACTATGTCTTCACTGCAAAAGCCATGGAAACCTCACAAGTGCACATGTTGGCACTACGAAATGTTTCTATCTCCCGCGACCATGCACAAACTGTTCAACACTCTCCAAGAATTTCCTGCGACCGTCCGTCACTCCCTCCAAGACAACGCACACTCACAAACATATTGAAACACATACGAAATACTGGATTTAAATTTAAATAAATATTCCTACGGCTGGACCATAAACACGCTCTAACTCACATTATTGAATAAATAAACAAATTAAATAAACATATATCAAAGGAACAGAAACATAAGGTAGGCCAGTAAGCTAACGTCTCTGTGCTTTCTAAAACAGAGTGAATATTTGACCAATTTCATCATGAATAGTATATATCGGACATAAAAAATGACAGAGGCGAATAAATATATTTATAAGCATGCTGCTACCGTCTTTGTGTAACTGTGGAATACCTGTGGCCTGACGCGATAAATAGCAATAGGCCACTTTGACCTCCAATAACTCATGTACTATTCAAGTTACTAGCCTGTAATCCATAACAATTTAGGTTTACACTGATAGCTTTCGAAAGACACGTCGATCGACAAAATCGGATGAACCATTTAGATTTTGGAAACTCGTTGCTGGGTGTTACTTGTATAATTTACAGTCAGATACTAAACTTTAAACTAATAAAGATATTGACAATATGATTATACCATCAGAATCGTCGTGCAAATAATGGTAATGTACATGTTCCTTTTTAAGGTATCATGATTCCTCTGGCTATTATTAATTTCTACATGAACTGTAAAATGTCTGCCATTATGGTTTCACAAAGTCCGCCATCTTTGGCACTCCCAGCATACAAGTCTCCTTCGTCGACACAAAGCACAGTCCTCGACACAGCGTCAACATGGAATTTCCAGCTACACTGTCGATCTGGACCATGCGCTGGTGCTACCCCTCTTGCTCCGGCTAATGTTCGGCACCATGCGGTTGCTGACGAGCCCTGGCTTGCCGACCTGCGAGCAGCCCGTGCGGCCACGCCAACTCCGAACTTAGAATATTTTCAGGGCGCCACAACTCGCTCGTTATCTCACAAACTGATGCACTAAAATTAGCTTGGGGGCCGTCTTTATTCCTTTCTCGGACATAAACGAAAATCTTCATGTGTTTACTAACAAATTTACTCAACTATAAGGCATATAAACCCCCTCAGAAACCAGAAAAATAAGAAGGAAACCTGCATCTTGCCCAACTGAAGAACTGAAACAGCTGATGAACCTCAGAGACACCACGGACCGGGCGTACAAACTGCGCCGTGTCACTGAAAATAATATTGCTTACAACCAGAAGAGGAACAGAGTAATTCAAGCTGTGAGAAATTCAAAATTAGGCACTCCCATACATTAACCGACTACAGAAATGGACAGGATGTCCTATGTAAACATCAGCATGGCCTATAACCCATTGTCTAGACAGATAAACCGAACCGATACTTTACCAGAAGTGAACCACAAACGAACCAGATAGTCATCGATTACTTCATTGGGGTGAACTAGTGTAGCATCGAAAAATTCTACAAAGATTGCAACACCCTCAAAATAGCCACCATGTGCATGGTATCAGCATCTACTGAACATGATAGCTTCATAGTCGAAATGATATCATCAACCACTTCTTAACCACAAGTCTATTCCCTGAGGCTTAGAAACAGAGAATAGTTAAGCCAGTAACTGAAATGCTTACTGCCACCTGTTCAAGGCCTTAGACTATACAGTCCACGACCAGCTGACAAACAACCTGACTACAAACAATTTTCTAGACGAATACCGATCAGGCTTCTTCAACATCGCAGGCACAATATCTGATTTAATAAAGGAAACAGATGACCTGAAGCTTGCCATAGATGTACAAGAGGCAGCTATCACATGTTTGTTAGACTTCAGCAAAAGGCTTTGAAACCGCCATCTGTGTTATCACTGGTTTGATGAGGCCTGCTACAAATTCCTCTCCTCCAGCAACCTCTTCATTCCACAGTAGGACTTGCAACCTACGTCCTCAGTTATGTGCTGGATGTATTCCAGTCTCTGTGTTCCTTACAGTTTTATGCTGTACAGGACCTTCGAGCACCATGGACGTTCACTCTGTCTTCTACTTCCTCTTCCACAACGGCATTCCTGTTCCCCATGACGATTACGCCTTTGGTTCCCTTTCTGTACGGAATTCTCCATTCAGTATCCTCATAAGCTGCTACTATCTCTTCATCTTCTTCATTCGGGGTTGGTTTGCTGTCTAAACTGATGACAACAACCGTATCACTGAACTGCTCACAGTGTCTAATTTTGTGACCTACTTTTATTCAAACGAATCCTACACCTGTTATATTATTTTCTGCTGCTGTAGGTATCACGCTGCATTCCTCTGGCCACAGATGCAAATATTCTTTTCATTTAAATGGCCCACACTATATCCACACTGAGCCTTAGCATTTCCCTATTCAGATTTCTTAGCTTCACTTTTTTTTTTTTTTTAGTCATCAGTCTTCTGATGTTTGATACGACGATATACGACCCCCCAGCCGTACCAATCTCTTCATCTCTGAGTAGTACTTGCAACCTAGGTTCTCAGTTACTTGCTCGATGTATTCCAATCTCTGTCTTTCTCTACAGATTTTCCCCTCTACGGTTCTCTCTGGTACCATGAAAGTTATTCCCAGGTGTCTTAACAGGTGTCCTAGCACTCTTTCTCCTTTCTTCTCCAGTTCTGCGCAGAACCTCCTCATTCCTTATTTTACCAGTCTACCTAATTTTCAACTTTCATCTGTAGCACCAAACCTCGAATGCTTCGAGTCTCTTCTGTTCCGGTTTTCTCACAGCACACATTCACTACCATACAATGCTCTGCTCCAAACGTACATTCTGAGAAGTTTCTCTCTCAAGTTAAGGAACGTGTTTGATAGTAGCATAATTTTCTTGGCTAGGATTTCCCTTTATGCCAGTGATAATCTGCTTTTGATGTCCTCCTTGTTCCGTCATCAATCCTGATGTTAAGTTTCTCGCTGTTCTCATTTCCGTTACTCTTATTACTTTCTCCGAATTGCTCTCAGTCCATATTCTGCACTCATTAGACTACTGATTCCATTCAGTAGATCCTGTAATTCTTCTTTACTATCACCGAGGACAGCAATGTCATGAGTGAATATGATCATTTATATCCTTTCACCTTAAATTTTGATTCTACTCTTGAGCCTTTCTTTTATGTCTACCATTTCTTCTTCGATATGTAGACTGAACAGTAGGAGCGAAAGTCTATATCCCTTTCTCAATCTGAGTACTTGGTTCTTGGTCTTTTCACTCTTATTATTCCCTCTTCTTGCCTCTGGTACATGTTGAATATTATCCATCTCTCCCTAGAATTTCGAACATCTTGTACCATTTGACACTGTTGAATGCATTTTCAGGTCAACAAATTCTATGAACGTGTCTCGATTTTTTTAGCGTTGCTTCCATTATCAATAGCAGCATCAGAACTGCCTCTCACGTGCCTATACCTTTACTAAAGCCAAACTGATCGTCAACTAACACAACATTAATTTACTTTTCCATTTTTCTGTTTATTATTCGTGTCAGCAGCTTGGATCCATGAGCTGATAATCTGTGCGATAATTCTCTCTCTTGCCGTCTTCGAAATTGTATGGCGATATTCTTCTGGAAGTCAGATGGTATATCGCCAGCTTCATACATTCCTCATACCAATGTGAGTAGTCGTTTTTTGCCACTTCCCACAATGATTTTAGAAATTCTGATGGAATTTTATCAATCCCTCCTATTTTATCCTAAGCTTTCCCAAGGTCTTTTAAAATCTGATGGAGATATCATCGCGACAGAATTTTTCTATTGCAGGTCACATGTCCTGTGGATACAGACTATGTGTCTTTCATGCTGTGGTTTCTACTGCCTTCTGCACTCTCATGCAGTTAATCATTGTCGGTTCTTCCGCCTTTAGGGCAGTTCCTCACCACAAGGACAAGAGAGTCCTGTGAACGTCTGTCCGCTCCTCCACCCTTTTGACAAAGCCTTTGGCCGATTGGGGGTGACTTCTTATGTCGAAAGTCTTAGTTCACGAATGCTGATGAATTTTATTCAAAATTTAAGCGCTGTCGTGCTTCGGATCCGGGACCGAGGACGTTTTGATTAGTAATCAAAGACGCTACCCCATCTTAGGTCCCTGAATTTCTTGCCAAATGCACTGCAACGGTTTCACTCATACCTCACGTCTCATCACCATTGCATCGTGTCCAACATCGTGAAGTCAGATTTGAGGCAGGTGTATTATATCCTGTACTCTTCTTAATGAACATAAATGATGGTTGTTAGTGTCGCCCTGCTGGAGAGACCACATGTATGCTGATGACCTCCATTTGTATCTAGGTGCAAAGTCTGCCTCAGACAGCTGTCGAGAAAAAAATGTTCAGATGTGTGTGAGTTCTTAAGGGACTAAACTGCATAGGTCATCGGTCCCTAGACTTACACACTACTTAAACTAACTTATGCTAAGAACAACACACACACACCCATGCCCGAGGGAGGACTCGAACCTCCGGCGGGAGGAGGTAACGAGAATTTCAGCCTTTGTACACTATCAAAATTGGAGCAGGGTATAAGGTTAAAGCTCAACCTATCCTGAACCCAAGCGGTACTGGTTGGCCATTCTATGCCCGAAATATCGGAATCCCAACCATCTTTAATCCTCCGTACGATAAACATCAAGTTCCCTCATTCAGCAAAATGGTTCAAATGGCTCTAACAACTATGGGACTTAACATCTGAGGTCATCAGTCCCCTGGACTTAGAACTACTTAAACCTAACTAACCTAAGGACATCACACACATCCATGCCTGAGGCAGGATTCGAACCTGCGACCGTAGTGGTCGCTCGGTTCCAGAATGTAGCGCCTAGAACCGCTCGGCCACCCTGAATATGAATGCCAGTGTTCGTTATATCTATGATGTCGGACGCCTTGGTCACATTTCACCATCACGTACAAAGCTACCCTGGCTGCGTGCAGACAAGTACAGAGATTTCAATACGCTCTGTTCTCGCTACTGCCTTATTATTGAAAACTACCCCCTTCCTTCTCCCTAACCTTATCACTCTTGTTTGAACAAAAAGGCAGAAACGGCCGTTCCTAATAGCGCAAAATCCTTCTTGTTCCACTCATCGTTCAGCAGCCTTCCCGAAGTCCTCAGTAGCAGGAACCCGACAGTGGAGCGACCTCCCGCGTCATGTTAAAGAACTAAATAACGTCTCCAGCTTCACAAGACAGGTAGTGACGTATCTCATTTAATAAAATATTCCAGGCTATTATACCGTGGTCGAAAGGATTTCCCTTTAAAATCCGGCGTTTCGTCCCCATCTGTGTAGAACATTTACAAGGGGGATCGTAGCTTTGTTGAATGTCAGATTCAGCAGTTGGCTGTTATCGACTGTCGTCCTCCGCTGTTACTATCATCCCATGGTGGAAGACTGATACACATCTTCTTCCAAATTTCTTTTAATTTCACGCCCTCCCCATTCATATTGAAATTTCTAGGGTGTTCCACAATCTCTATGGCTTCTCTGTATAGCGTTTCGTCGTATCGGCTTGTGGCTGCCAGTACTTGAGTCCCATCAATATGAATGCGATGGTATCCTGACTGTATGTTTCGCAACAGCTGGTACGTAAATATCCCCTCTTCTGCTATTGCCCTTGTGCTCTTCCAGCCGTTTTTTGATAGTTTTATTTTTTGTAGTCCCCACGTACACCTCCTCACCACGACTGTACGGAATCCTATAAATTCCAGCTTTTTCCAGCGGTTGGCGAGTATCCTTGGACGTTCTTCGGTGATCTGTGTGGGTGTGGAAATTACCGCGATGTTCCGATTTTTCAAGATTTTTCCAATGCGGTCAGTCGCATCCTTAATGAATGGCAGGAAGACTTCCGATTTCATCGGCGTTTGAGCATCACTATGGTTTCTACCCAGTGGTCTTAACGCTCTTTTCACCTCAGCGAACAAAAAACCATTCTTGAGCAATGCATTGGTGAGATTGTTTAATTCTGCATCAAGCAGTCGTGATTCGCAGATTTTCCTTGGTTTGTCCTCGAACGTTTCTATGAAACCTCGCTTTTGTTGTGGGTGGTGGTTCCAATATCGGTGTAGGTAACTGTGTGCGTGGGTTTTCGGTAAACTGTGTGGCCCAGTCTACCATCTTCTTTCTTGAAAACTAACACATCAAAAGAAAATTTAATCTTTTGCCTGCCTCCTCCTCCTTGGCAAACTGATTCTTCGGGCTGATCCCATTCAGATGTTTGTGAAAACGATCCAGTTCCTCCCTGTCATGCCGCCACAAAACAAACGTATCACCCACGTAACGGAAACAAATATTCTGTTTCTTGTTCGCAGTTTCAAATTCCTGCTTTTCGAATTTTTCCACAAAGAAGTTATCTGTAGCTGGACTTCAGGGGCTCCCAATAGCGACAACATCCGCCTGTTTATAGAACTGTTCGTTCCATTTGAAATACGTGGTTGTGAGGCAATATTTAAAGATCTGCAACATCGGGAGAAAAAATACGATTCAGCTTTTGCAACACTGACATGTTTACTAACGCAACAATGAGGCTTATCGTTGCCCTTGTACGCACTCGTTACCCTTCTACAGCTTTCCTCCCTAGTAGATTTTCTTTCTTTCCCTCTAATATTAGATAGTCCTGACTGCTTAAATTTCCTCTCCCGAGAACACGTTGTATCAGAGACATTTATCTCAAACACCTACAAATTCTTTTTATATCTGCCACTATCGTTATTGTTATTAATGTCACAACTGTTATCATAATTATTATTATGCTGCAGTAGTACAAAAGTAATGCCAGTATTAACTTTGTTACGTTATAATCAGTATAATTTACTCATATTGCCACTTCAGACACTAAAATCATTTTAATACTTAGGAACATTTTTGTAAGGTGGCTATTAACGGCCATCAAGCAATGTACTAAATTCATGACGAAATAAATCTCGGGTGAACAGCCTGCTATGAGTGTGCATAGGACACAATATATCGGCAATCGACCACGTTGCCATCAGCGCACCTGGTGATGGCAACGTGGTCGATTGCCGATATATTGTGTCGTATGCACACTCATACGAGGCTGTTCACCCGAGATTTATTTCGTCATAAAATACGACCGGAGAAATTGAAGAATCACATTACAAAATTCATGTTTGACCATCAGCTGCTTTTTTTATTTAAAACCCAAATATCGACCGGTTTCAGTCTTCAAGGATTAGGGTTAAAACAGTTTAAGCCACAAAATCACATCTATGATTGTGTAAACAATGGCCACGTCTTATATGTAGAGCATGCCATGAAGTCAAGTATACCTCACAGGCCTTTGGAAGGCAAGCATACTAATGACATGCGTATACACAGAAATACTGAAGAGAAGATGGTTGCCTTCTAAAGTCTTTGGAAGGCAAGCTTGCTAATGACACGCATAAACAGAGTAGTACTGAAAAGAAGATGGTTGCCTTCCGAAGTCTTGTGTGCTGTACTTGATTTCATGGTATGCTCTACATACAAGACAAATGTGATGTTGTAACTTAAATTGTTTTAATCCTAATCCTTGAAGGTGGTCTGTGACTAACGATACTAGGTTTTTAAATAAAACAGTAGCTGATGGTCAAACATGCATTTTATACATTGTAATACTAATTGTTATATTAAAAATTTTATTTTCTTATGTAACTGTGATGTCACATATAATGTATGTGTGAGACCCTGGTCAGATAGGAAAGAGCACCTGATAGCCGTGAAGAGGTCAGGTCAAATAAATAAATAAATAAATATTGTGAGGTTATACAATCTGTAGTGTTTTCTATATGTAGCATAAACATCATGCTACAATAAGAAGCGACAGTAATAATTTTCCGAGCACACAATTTTATCTAGTGGTAGATCAGATATGTTAATCGAAAATGGCACCTGCCTAAGTGTTGGCAGTTAAACATAGCAGGGGACGGTTAGGAGACAGAGGATTCGGACAGAGAGAGCGAGCACATTGGCGATGCGGCAAGGTTTCCTTCTGTCTCTGTCTGTGCTGGACGCATCACGCCGCCGCCTTCTTGCTAGCACATAGCAGTAGCTGATGATCAAAATTCTGAGAATTTCCTTCGTAGGATAAGCAAAGCTCCGCCAGTTCACAGTAGGACCGTGCAGAAATTAGGTTAAATGGACCAAGTGTGTTTGTCAACAACGTACTAGAGTGTCTAAAATGTTGAACTATTCCCATACAGAAAATCGAGTACAGAAGAAATGCATTCGCATAGCGAATAAGATTAGACATCAGCTGCACAATTTATTGAAGACATACGATATTTTGTGCTGGACTGGGACTCGAACCGATTTTTCCACATTACGTGAGCGGTCGCCTTAACAACTTTGGCTATCAGAGCACGCTTTCTAGACAACCCCAAAATACATGATATTGTCGTGTGTATACGTCCACCACTAGGTCAGGAAGAAATATTTTACTTCAAATGGTTCAAATGGCTCTAAGCACTGGGGGACTTAACATCTGTGGTCATCAGTCCCCTAGACTTAGAACTACTTAAACCTAAGTAACTTAAGGACATCACACACATCCATGCCCGAGGCAGGATGCCAGAAGCTGCGACCGTAGCAGCACCTCGGTTCCGGACTGAAGCGCCTAGAACCGCTCAGCCACAACGGCCGGCGATATTTTACTGTCGTGGTCCGTCTAGACATGTAATACTGTTTGTCAGTGCTTGTGTTCTACAGTTCTTCAGAAATACACGCGTGCATGTTGCACAGTGCACAGTAACACAAAGTCACTGCCAAATTTTAAATCAACTACGGTTATTTACTATTAAAAACAGTCTTTATCACGATTTATTTATAAAGGTGACCGGTTTCGACCACTGCTGTGGTCATCTTCAGACCATTGAGTAGGAACCTCTTTCTGATGGAGAATCACTACTAGTGATCAAGACTGTTCTTAATAGTAAATATTTGTAAAATATTGATCACGGCCACTCCCACAATGTATTCAAAATTAATCAAGTACAGTTAGCAGGGGATCAGTGTTTTCATACACTGCACTTACTGTGTTCTACCACTGCCTCTTGTGGGTATTGTGTTTTTACGTTTGATGTTAGGAAGTGTAATATGTTTCATTTCCCGCTTGTCTAGTACAGACACGTCTGGTTTTTACTGGCCTTGTTACAGCAGCGACAGGTGCCTCGCGGGACGGGAGGTGGCGGCTCTCGGCTAGCGACATCGGTACACGCGACACGGTGCACGGTGTTCGCTACACGGCGCACGGCAGACGGGCGAGCGCGGCAGTCGCAGCGGCGGCGCTGTTACAGAGGGCGCCACAACTGTCGCTAATTGCAGGCGTGGGCGGCGGGGCGGCGCGCTTTCAAGTCGGCCGCAGCGCCGCCTTAATTACCTCGCGACCCGGCCGGCGAAATTAAATGAGAAATTCTGGCGCTGCAGCGGACATGTCGCCCGCCGGCAGCGGAGGGCACCCAAGCGAGCGTCACATTGGAGTCTCCTACATAGCGGCACAGCACCCCGCGCTGCAGGAATGTGCTGCCTGGTTCAGATGCTACGAAATGCTGTCGCCTGTCTCTCAATAATTCGGAGTTCAAAGGGTCTGGGAAGTAGTTCTAATAACTGAGAAGTCGGTGTAATATTTGACGGAGCAAGGTGGAATTAAGAGAGAGTCGAAATGAAACTCACTCCTACAATAGATGAAATTTAATTATAGCACTGCTGTTTTAGTAAATAATACAATGACAGGAGGAAAACCTCAACAATAAAAAAATATGTAACGTAGACAATGAAATTGCATTTCTGTCAGTATAGTAATTCTTTACCAAGGGAAGGAAAACGCTAGTTACATGGCTCTGAGCACTATGGGACTCAACTGCTGTAGTCATAAGTCCCCTAGAACTTAGAACTACTTAAACCTAACTAACCTAAGGACATCACACACATCCATGCCCGAGGCAGGATTCGAACCTGCGACCGTAGCAGTCGCACGGTTCCGGACTGCGCGCCTAGAACCGCGAGACCACCGCGGCCGGCACGCTAGTTACATCGCTCAAATTAAAACAAAGTAGAATCTATTGCTTCTTTCCGTAATTTTGGTTTATTTTAAAATTTCGAACATATGTCACTTACTAGTTTCCCTAAAAAATGTAGAAACATTTAATTTTCTTTTACAAAGGAATCAGTGATATTCTGTGACTCAATCGTCCTCTGTCGAGAGCCTGTTATAATGTGACAAATACCTAAAATGTAGCTTAGTCTACTTCAGTTCCGAGTCTGAACTCTGTTACCACTTTGCCTCTTTTGGACTCGCAGATGGAATCGGCTATGCATTTATTGTCTTCCGACTCGTCATTGTCTTCGTACTTGTCATCCCGAACACCAACAATGTAAACTCCGGTTGCTTCTGAGGCTTTTTGATGAATCCTCAGCACGCGAAACAGATCTTTATCATTATTCCATGATTTACCAGCCATGGTCGTCACTATCAAAACTTATGTTGAGGCTCTAACCATCTTCAGTGGTATGATGTCCGTTTTTTGCCGTCGCAGATCATTTGGCGTACATTGTGTTAAATTAAGTATATAACAGTCGACAGCCATTTCTTCCGCTACGCTGATTAAGTTATTTCAACAAATGAGACAATCAGTCCTCTATTTCTTCGTCATTTTTGTCAGTGATTTAAGTTCTGTATTATACAACTCTTTGGTCAGTAAGAGTGCAGCAAATAACCAAAGACCTAAAACGTAAACGAAACAGTTGACAAAACACTTCGCAGCAAATAACCAAAGACCTAAAACGTAAACGAAACAGTTGACAAAACAGTTCAAATTATCGAATCTTAGCTAGCCGCTGACTTATAAGTGTAGTGTTTGCGGAAAGTCTCCATGACAACGACTCATCTTGGAATGAAATTTGATGACTTCCGGTTTCAATCAGCAAGAGTCGACAGTAATTCATAGTTAAGAAAGAGTATGTGACACACACACACACACACACACACACACACACACGCGCGCGCGCACAACCACATACATACACACACACAAATCTTTGGATATTGCAGTATAGAAACACAATGAATCGTATAGTACACTGGTAATACTGCAAACCTGAGGCTCTTCTGAGATGAATAATCCACATGCACATGCCTCTCCACTTTCCAGTTTAGTCCATAAAGAAGAGTCTACGTAAATGAAAATCATGTTTCAAATCAGAGATTCAAATCACGATATCAAAGATAGTAGCGAAGGAATTACTGCTTAATTCCTGAATTAAACAGTCAATAAAATTAGTCACTTTATGCACTAACTTCAATTTTACTCCACCGTCGGAACCCACTGGTGGTTCACCTAGGTTGAGGGCCATTTAATGTCTGGTATGGATTCATTTTCATATTAATCGATCAATTAATCTAGAAAAAAAACACAAGAGGCAGAAAGTCAGTAGAAGTTCGAGACTATTACGTTCAGATTCAGGCTGAAGCCACGCCATTGCATAGAAAGACTAGTTTCGTCTAAGCTCTGTAGGCGCCCCGGTGGTCCCGGTCGCCTACGGTGGACTGGAGGCCGAGCGGTGACCTCTCCAGTTGTCAGGATGCTAGGAAATGGCTGTAGAAGCGTCAAAAACGCCAAAGAAACATTATTAATTCGTAACACCTTTATTCCTGCCGAGTACAATGTGGCTTGGTGATATCAACGACCTTCCACGAGTCCTCGCTGACTCGTAGCGATGACACGATCCGGGCCGAACGCCTTGCTAGCGCAGCGCCGCGTGCTGTGACGTAGCGGAGGAATGTCCTTACTTCGGCCGCGCGTGGCTGGCGGCGTCCGGCCGGCTCGGCTGTGGACAGCAAGCTGTTGCACGTGGAGCCTCTGGGTTGGAGTCCCGACGCTGTCGCCACGAGAGGCGTTCTCGTAGTGCGGAGTGTACTCTATCCTACCCCGTCTTCTTCCCTGCTCCTCCTGGTGGCTCGACCGCGGTGGACGGGCGGAACGGGCTGCAGTCCCCCAGCGTCGTCGGCTCACCCGGTTGTGACGGCGGATGCACAGGGCCTAGGCCCCGCACGATCTCGACGACAGCTCACTGATGTGGTCAGCATTGGCGGCGAGCGAGTCTGCCGCCATGTATGCTTAACCCTGGGTTGATGATTGACAGTGGCAGCAGAGAGGACCAGAGCTGGTACTGTCCCCTCACGTCTGCTGCTGGATGGGCCGCCCTTACTGCAACATCTCCTTAATAAAGATTAACATGTCGATCACCGAGCTGAGCGCTACGCAGCGATCCAGTACACATCTAACTGCAAGTCTAACTGTGAGTCGAGTGCCTTGTTGCTATCAAAGCTGGCGTATTTAAAGGAAGCACAAGCGACGTCCTGACGTCATGCTCATTTGTAATGACAACATTCATTCCACTTATACTGCTGATTCATCTGTTGTACTGGCCCCTTAAGTGTTCTTGCGCGTGTTGTTGCGGAAGACTTACGCGAAGTTATGAAATGCAGTACAGCTGACGCTATACCTCTGTCTTGCACTCTACGAAAGTCTCCGTCTAACACAAACCCGCGCGCTAAGATATTCTCTCTCGCCTGTTGTGTGTAACCAGGCCATTGCCCCTGCGTGACGACACATTCCGATATATGTGCAATCCTGTTACATCTTCGCTAACCTACTGCCTCTGGCTCTTGGCATAGGCAACGAAACTTTGACAATATTCCACGTTTCCAACTCTTTACTATTCCGCCTACAGCTCTTTGAAGTGGCTCCACAACGGGTTAGCAAACTTCAATTCTAGGAGCGTGAGCCAACCCTCTGGTCGGAAGCAGCGCGAACCATCTTCATTGCCACCACCAATAAAGTTGACTACAGGAAACATTTTCACTCGGAGGAGGTACACGACTGAGCTGCGAACGAGTTTACAAACTCATGCACAGACACACACCGACCCCCGATTCGAACGCAGTTCTAATCGCTGTTACATCATTATTGGTAGTATAGTACATGAGTCGGTCAGTTTTACTTACTTGTTAATACGCTTCACGATAGAATGCGAGTGGCTGTTTCGGTCGATTCTTTTACGCGACTTGCAGAGTTCCTTGCATTGCTCGGGTATGTTATAATTACTATTGTATTAGTCTGCCTCTTCCTCCCAAATCTCTATCTCCATCTCTCCCCCCCCCCCCTCCTCTCCTCTGTAGTTTGTCCATATCTTCCAGCCCCTCTCATCGTCTATATGCTACTTCCCACCACCTCTCTGCCCTTCCCCCACTCTTGGGCCCTCTGCTACTCCCCCCCCCCCCCAACACTCTGCCCTTCTGCCGATTCCTCTCCTGTACAACTCCTCCTCTCTAATTTTTCTTATCGTGTCCCCACTACCTTCTCCTCAACACCTCACAACCAATCTCTCATTCCACCTTCTTTCTGTCCACCTCGTCTCCCTCCCTATCTGACCATCATCACCTCCGCCTCTCATTGTCCACCTGCTCAGATATCTATTTTTGCACCTTCTTTCTGTCCATCTCGTCTCCCTTCCTCTCTGGCCATCGTCACGGCCTTCTCCTCAGCCTATCTCTTTTTACATCTTATTTCTGTTTCCCTAGCCTCCCTCCTTCTGTGACCATTGTCACCTCCCCCTCTCATTGCCCCCTCCTCATCTTCCCTTTCTCCTTCCATAACCCCGCCCCCTCTACATCAATCTCCTCCTCCCCCATACCTACATCCAACTCTTCATTCCACCTATCCATCTCTTCCTCCCACTTCTCTCTCTATTGTCGCCCTCACCCCAACATGGGTTTTCTGGTTCTTAGCTCCACAGTACTTCTTAAGGAATTTGGTTGAAATCGATCCAAGGATTTAGAAAGACATTTCATGCATCGGTTTACATGCAGACACACATGTGACATATATTTCAAATATGTTTAACATATTTCACAAATATTTGTACACGCATTTCATCTGTATCTCTAACAAATTTCGTCCCGCAATTTTGGTTTTACGTGGATCAATGTTCACCATATCATATGTCCTGAACTATGAATAGTACAATGATATAATTTTGCAGGTACATCCAGTGGCACTGTCTGCAGAAGGTGTTGCAAAGAGAGTTACTAATGACGAAGTAATAAGTTAAAACGTCATCCACGATGCGACAATTTTTCACGCATATCAATGTTTATGATTTTATATCACCAGAACTATGTTGTACAATGATATATTTTTGCAGGTGCATTCACTGGTACATCTGAATACGGTCTGCAAACGAATAAAGTGTTATAAAAGAAGCAATAAATTAAAAGGTAGTGCCTAATGTGGCAGTTCATTGCATGACTAGCGAATATGTAGTAAGCAATAAAATTTTTTCTCCGTCATCAATTTTCGTAGTCAGTGAGCGAGAAAAAGGCTCTTAAAAGTTTCTAATTACATGTATAGTTGTCTGCAAGACAATAAGTGCTCTCATTCTTAAATACTGGATGAATATAGTGTGGTAATGTGCGTGTTGTTAGCTATGCTGCTTTGCCACCCCCACGCCACCCTTTTAAGAGGTTTGTTGTCCTTAACCTCAGAGTGGTTCTTTCCAAACTATGAGTAAAATGTGTAACAAGCTCGATTGTAATCAATCTAGTGGTTCAGGAGGCGATGTGGAATATAAATAAACGCATACATCCACTTCTATAACATGTAAGGATTACATCGTGTGCCCTGTCAGGAGCCAGCACCTCGATTTCATTTATGCTGTCGCGGTGAACTTGGTCGCCCCACCACTGTCTTTGCGATCGTATCCGAAACTCCAAGACATGCACCTCCTTGGCTCAGCCATGATCAGTCAGGTTCAACTCCTCTGGGACCCAACGCTCCCTTCAGGAAATCTTAACACAAGTCCCTGTTCCAGAATCGCAACCCATCATCAGCCCTCCTACAGTTACCACCCACCCACCGCCTCCTCTGGCTAATGCACATCAGCATGTCGTTGGGTGTCAGGCGTCACATAACGACATTCCCATGGAAGTAGCTATGTAAGGCTCCACCCGCTGCCCTCTAGGATGTAGGACTCTGATATCTGCCTGCGAAGGAATGGCGTGGTACGATAAACATTAGGCGCCAGCAGCACCACGCACAATGTTTCAGTAGTTTCGGCTGCCGCGAGTTTAGCTCCAACAGAACGGAAGTTGCGAAAAATATGAGTTTCTGAACTCTGCTGCCAGACCAGCTCATGGTGAAAACAGCAAAAAATGGCTCTGAGCACTATGGGACTCAACATCTTAGGTCATAAGTCCCCTAGAACTTAGAACTACTTAAACCTAACTAACCTAAGGACATCACACACACCCATGCCCGAGGCAGGATTCGAACCTGCGACCGTAGCAGACCCGCGGTTCCGGACTGCAGCGCCAGAACCGCTAGACCACCGCGGCCGGCTGAAAACAGCAGTTCATCAGGACCATCAGCAGCGTCTACAGCGACAGTAGAGGTCACTGACACACTGCACTTCGTCCTGCGTCTGCAATGTCACGTGCCGAAGGCAGAACGACATGTACCTTACCGCAGGCAGCTATTTGGACTGGCGTGCAAACTTAGCAAACTGCTTCCATCGCAGTGAGCAACTGAAAATATCTCAGCAACGCCTCACTTAGGGACTCCACCACCATCTTCGAGGACAGCACACCACTTCCTCCATCTGGACTCTTAAGTGTGACTGGCGACTTGGCAGCTGGAGCTTGGTACAGTCTCTACTGTTTTTACTTCACCAACAAGAAAATACCATTACTTTATTTTGTGCTTCTACCCTAAGTCAGTTTTTATACTGTCTGATCGTCTGGACTTCCCCTGTCCAGTCCAACTGCAAGACGTTTTGAACGTGTTTGCTTCTGGGACTTGTAAAGTGTGGAATTTCAAACCCAAGGACTAAGTAACTTGTTTTATGTTGAATTTGATTCAGGCTCCATGAATTTGCTCACCATTAAGTGGTGTTGTGTTCCCACTTATCAAGTGACTTTTAGGTATTGCGAAACTTTTTTTTTTTTTTTTGTTAAGGACTTCAATTTTACTTACGATTGGAGAGCTGCTTTTTTTCATTGGCGTAAGTACTTTGTTTAATTTCGGACTTGAAGGAAATTTACGTCCATGATACATTGAAGACTTTGTTACAGTTGTGTTTGAGAAATAGATTTGTCATGTATTGATTATCTCTCTCTCTAGTGCATATCTCCATGGAACCAGACATAATAAAATGGAGCGAAGAAATCATGAAGAAGTCTATTGGAGTGAGGGAGATCAATGAACAGCGAATCAAAGAAGGCGCACATGCCAAGAACAACTATTATTGATCAGTTAACTTCAAATTAAGGGAAACTAAGAGGAATGCTCGGAGAAAGTCCCTACTTCACACTCTTCACTTTTTTTGAGGTTAACTGAAAGAGGAAGCCTAGCCAGTGAAGCAACGCCCGAAGGACTGGTTCCACGTCGTCGTATGTGCTTAGACGTGAAGCGTAGAATACATATTTTTCTGATTCTAGATGACTGCATTCTTTCCAGGGTCCCGTACCTCAGTCGGTAGAAATGGGACCCTTATACGATCTCTTTGCTGCCCGTACGTCCGTCTGTCTATCTGTTTGCATGTCAGACTATTAAGATCCCTTTCTCTTAGGAACCGTGAGACATACTGAGGTCTACGAACCCTTGGCGATGTGAAACAAATAAGTTTTTAAATGAATGCAGCCGAAAGATACAGCCATTAACGTCACGTGCTTTCATATTCGCAAACACACTCATTAAAATCCATAGCGAACTCCACGTTGACATAGAATCAAGAAATTTGTTGAGAAGCGCGTTTTCACAGTACAAGTAAAGAAAAAATCCTAAAATTTTCAATCTCTAATTAAATCACTCAAAAATATTTGATTTTGTTCATTTCTATCCGTCTGTCTGCCCGACTGTAAAGTTCAGATTCATGTCACATATTAAGGTCTATAGCCCCTTGGTGGTGTATCATATTTAAGCTACTAAGCCAATCCAGTTAAGAGATACAGCCATTAATTTCACTGATTTAGATTCTGGCAAACTCACTCGCCTGTACCTATGCGATACTTACCGTTGACATAAAACCACAAAATTTGGCAGGAAGTCTGGTTTCACAGTACGAGTAAAGGAAAAACGTCCGAAAATTGTTGTTGAAAATTCTAATTATATGACACAAAATATCTTTTTCCAATAGATCTTCATCCGTGAAAAGCATAATAGAAAAATTATTTTTGGATGCACACACAAAATGCAAGTTGTACTCATGTTTTGCTAACTAAACAAAAATATTTTATTAAATCTTCCCTCTTGGCATATATAAACAGAAGTTCCGTGCTCACTTCTTTTTTGTTTGTCCTTATTAGTCTACGGGAGTACTGCAGAGATTTTGATACTGTCTTGGAATTTCCGGAACTGATATCTTGCCAGTATCTATAACAATAATGCACTAAGAATACGAGCATCTCAATTCACGGGATGGGTGGACCATCTATATATATAACTAATGAAACAGGCATAGCTTCGCAATTGTTAAATATGTCTGGGAATTGGATATATTTCCTAATACCCTTTAGGTCCTCTCTCTGCTCATATCCTCGTCACACCTCTCTTTGCTCATAACCTCCTTGGCCCCCTCTCTCTGTCGATAACCTCAACCCCCTGTCTCTCTTCCTTGCCCTCCTCCCTTCTCTGTGTCCGTTTCCTCCTCTCTTTGTCCATCTCCTCCCCCCCAACGCCCCCTGCCCCCTTTCCACGGTGTTTCCCTCTTCTTCCATTCTCTTTCTGACCTTGGGCCTTGCTTACTGTTACTGCAAAGAAACCTCGATAGGGACTTCGCTTAAAATAAATGAGAAAATGATTGGTATAATTGGTATGTAGTATACGAGAGAGTCCTTTCCAGGTGTGGATCTGTGAGATAGTAACTTCAGTCAAAGTATTTTGCATAGTGTTAATCTAGGAACGGGTAGTGTTTCAACGTTTCGAAGGACTGAGATTGCGTTGAAGCATTGTGATCGGAAGCTAGTATGCCTATGAAACTGCTTTCCTGTTTTATGTTCAACTACGAGGAAGAAAATACATCAGCACACTGTTGAGCACACAATCTTTGTTGTAAATTATATATAAGGAGAAAGAATATGTTTGAGAGAAACCATTTGACTAAGGGTTTAAATGCTCCGCTACCGTAGTTAGTACTCTTATTTATTAGAGAATCACGTAAAAATTCAAAGTACACCGGGCAAGCGTTGTTCAAGAATTTGATAATATACACCATAATATGTATATATATATATATATATATATATATATATATATATATATATATATACACCATAATTTCCTTGCCAATGGCCGGCCGGAGAGGCCGAGCGGTTCTAGGCGCTACAGTCCGAATGTTTGTTAGAGTATGAAGTAAAAATTCGAAGTAAGTCGGTCAGGAATGTGACGTGACTCCTCCGACGCTCTTTTTTTGCCGAGTTTTCTCCGTATAAACAATATGCTCTGCGGCGCGCTGGTTGGTGAGCGCCCCCTTGCAAAGCGGGGCCCGGCGTTCGGCAGGAGTGAGCAGTACGGAGCGAGTCTGCACTGGGCATCACAGGTGATCAGCTGGCGCGTTGTGTACCTCTGTGCCACACTGCTCTTGTCATTTCGGCGCCGTCGGCTGTTGGGGAGAGGATCTAGAGTGTGGCTGCAGTGACCAGCAAACACAGGCTCTGTTCAAGAGTCCTTCCGCCTTGGCGCTGTGACGAGACTCCCGGAATTTGACCCAGCTTGTACATCTACTGCAGCTCCCTGGATTAATTTTCAGATGGCGAGCTATTTGTCAGGTAGGTCGTTTCCAAACTGTGGTTGCTCCGTTCGGCCACTGTTTGTTCGAGGGGTGTTATGTATTACTTTTGTATTGAGATCGCACCAATGTAATTCGCGAGTGGTATTAACTGACTGGTGCCCTGGTTGATTTTGCTATCACTTCTTGATTGCCGTCATTTGTGGCCGATATTCGCTAGATTTAAATCTTATCTGAGTGAACTGTTACTTCCACGATTTATCAATGATTTTTCGCCTGCGTACTGAATATTAACTTTCAACTTAGGCCGTTGCAGCTTGTTGAAAACCTTGTGTCGTCAAAGGATGGTTAAAACTGTGTGCACTTTTTCGTTCTTTACAAGGTCAAAGTCTTGAGTCGCTCTGCAGATTACTTTCTATGGGCGTTAGTTGGCCTGAAGCTGTCCTAATGGCAGAATTAACACCAACTGTAGCTGCAGTTTATTACGCAATACCGAATTTAAGAAATCTTACCTCCATTTGTTTTCTGCTTTGGTGATTATGTACTTTACCGTTGTGGTGGTTTGTTTAAGTAAACTGTATATCAACGTTGGTTTTGTGTGACCTATAGAAGCTGTTGTCAGTGTAAAGCCCGTGCTGGTTGTTGTTCCCGGTCTGGTCTCGCGCACTAAATTCAGACGCGCTGCCGATGTTGAACGCCAGCCGTCAATAGTGTGCTAATTTGTGTTTACTCTTTTCAGGCTACTGCATTACGTAATAATCACCCGATATTTGCTGTTATACTTTCCTCCGTAAGCTGCAAATTCTTTGCTTATTAATCAGATTGCTCAACTGGGACAGACTTTTGCTGTTAAGACAATTTTCATTTGAGTAATTTGACACCTTGCTTGCTATAAACTGTATTGGCGTAGTGACATTCATAAGGGACTATCATTTGCTTGCATCTAAATTCGTTCATTCAACGTGCAGCAGTAGTTAAGTTCTTTTTTTAATTTTAATTGTGAAGTTAGTTTTGTGTAACAGTGATGCAGTTTTTAATAGAGGTTTCAGCCTTAAGGCTGTTTATCTTGCACCTGTTCCAGAATTGTTTGCATAAATGGGCCGTAATTTTTTAAATTTTGTTTTAATTAATTCTGTAGCCGTGAGTATACCACCGGCTCTTTATGATAGTTGCGTTCTGTGTTGCATCTCGGCTTTGTCAAATAAATCTATTTTTTTTTTTTTAATAAATCCTCAAATTGCGGCTTAGCATTGCACTCCAACAGCCTTGTGTCCTGCTCCCTGCCTTGTCACGAAACTCTACGAGATTTTTGAGAACAATGTTAAACAACTACTTGTCTTTATATAGTAATATCGATTAAGTTTGCATGGAACCTTCAGCGCGCGAGGCCTAGTCAATATTGACCATTTCTTCTTCTTTTTCTTCTTCTTCTCCTCTCGATATCTTAAAAAAAAGCTACTCATAAGTGTATTAGAGGATAAACTAATGATTTCTCAACCACACTGTTGTTCACACCGGTTAGTTGAGAATTTGTGCCACCGGAGACTCGAGTCGTGACGTTTGAGCACCGTAGTTCCAGGGCCGCCGTTATTTAAAGACGGGTACACCCGTAATACCGAAATTTATAGCGGTCGTGTAAGACAGCGCGGATTACAGGGCATACGGTCGGAGACTACTAGACGATCCCCACTCCCTGACTAGGAGAGAGGAAGGGGTACATCGGCCACTGCTGCTCTGACTGCGCGGCGCACAGTGGCGGAGTCACGTGATTAATGCGCGGCGCGGCGGCCCGGGCCCCGGGCTGCAATCTCTGGCGCGCATCGGCACAGCACATGATGTATTCCGCTGCCCGCTTACGGGCACACACGCGTCCTCACGCACACCGCCGCGCACGAACGTCAGTGCCGAGGGCGCGGGATCCGGCCGTGCAACGTTCACCCGCCCCCGTCCCTTCCAGTTCCCGACCCCCCACCGGATAACTCCTAACACCAGTGTGCAGTTTAATTTCCTGTTCGGAAAAAAGGAGGAATCGCTCCCGCGTCCGCACCGCCTCGAAATGAAAGTTCTTATTTAACTCCAGCGACGATGCGCAGTGTTATGGCTGGAGGCTGCAGCGCTTGCTATCAGTAGCGGGCAGGGCTGCTTAAACCACGTTTCCTCGCAAAGACGCTATACTCCTAGGGAATATTTCGCATTATTTATTACCGTGACGACAACGCGAGAGAAATCTCATTTCCTCCTGTACTGGCAATGGAGAGGCATAAGTTTAATAAAATCGCCGTGGTATGAAACCGCAGAGTAGTGAACGAAATAGCTCTATGTTATAATGCACAGCGTCAGCATGAACTCACAAATGTGACATCATTTAAAGAAGCACACGGCGAATTAGTGTGGGATCTTCATGTTGAGGGAGAGCACTCATATCGCTACAGAGATTGAAATATTTATTTATTTACCTCAGTAAACTGTACAGTAAACCTGTTTAACGATCATCTAAGCAGTGACAATGATACCTCACTAAACTGTAAGAGTACAGAGAATGCTTTGATACTTGAAAAGTGTCGGATTATTTATCAATTTGCATAATACTAGGGTTATTCCGAAAGTAAGGAACGATCGGTCGCGAAATGGAAACCACAGTGAAAATCCGATGAAGTTTTGCACAGATGTGTTGGGTAGTGTCTCTAGTATGCCCGTCGATCGCATTACGTCGTTCGTTTTAGTTCTGAGCACACAGGGAAGCCACAAATATACCTAGAACAATAGTGTCTCGTGCCAAGCACGAGGGCCTGGTGAGATATTTCGCCTGAAGCTATGCAGCCAACATTACATAACTGTTGTGCGTTTTCTTCTTCAAGACAATTCTCAGCCGTGTTTTGCAGGGGCAATGAAGATATTCATGCATTGTTTTCATTTGGAAATGTTTGATTATCCACAATACAGCCCTTCATTGTCTCTCTCTGAGTTTCATCTCTGCTCACACGAACCGCTGGCTATGAAGCCAACATTTTGGCACAGACAAGGAGCTGTAGGCCAGATGAGAGAATTGGCGGAAAGCACTGGCGGCTGCCTTCTATAACGAGGGTATTGGAAAGTTGGTACAACGCTACGACAAACTTCGAAGTAGCATCGGCGACTATGGTGATAAGTAGCTGGACGTTGTAGCTCACTGTTGTAAATAAAACAATTTTGATTTTGACTGTGGTTTCTATTTCGCGACCTAACGCTCCTTACCTCCCGAATAGTTATCGTATTTTTTGTACAGCAATGTTACCGAAGCCTGATGCACAATATTTGGGCGTTGGTGCTGCGTTTGTCACTAATTTCCTCGTAATTTTTCAGTTGCAGGTATCACAGCTTTCCGAATCATCATCCATTCTGTCCACTAACCGAGGTTCCTTAGTCACTCATTCGGTGCGTTGTGTATGAAAGCCGTTGGGGAATTTATTTCAGCTTTTATAAGGATGTGGGTAAGATCCTAAAGTTTCTGTATAGAATCTACCAATTCGTTCTAATTATATAATTTAAAATTTTTAATCTAAATTATGTGTATCTGGTACTGTAATGTTAATGAGCCACGTGTTGCAGTTAGTTTGCTCAACTGTACTTCTCTATTGACAGTACTGACACGTTCGTTCACTAGCTGGGGTGCTCAAATTTTCGTGGCTGCTGGGTTCCTCACCAACTAACAGCAGACCAGAAAGACCGACGAAGGACCATCTGTCCAGAATTGCTAGCTGATCATATAACTTTTTTTTTTTTTTTTTTAAACGCGATGAAACATGGGTTCATCGCTTCGGACCGGAAACAAAACGGCAGTCCATGGAGTGACACCACACCGCTTCCCTTCCGAAGAAAATGTTCAAAGGCCGACCCTCTGTCGGTGTTGTCATGGCGATGGTCCACTGGTCTACTGGGACTCATTCTGCAACGATCAACTGTGAAGTGTACTGTGCTACCCTCAGAAAATTGTAGAAACGACTTCAGCGTATTAGTCGCCACAAAAACGCAGAAGAACTTCTCTATGACAATGCAAGGCCTCGCACAAATCTTTGAGAGGAGGTCTGGCCCAATGAAGGACGCACGTTGCGTGAAGCAGTACATGGATGATGCGGACGTTATTGACGCCGCAAGAGATTGGTTCCGACGTCGACCACAAGAGTGGTACCATGCCGGCAGACAGGCCATCCAAGTACGATGGCGGAAGGCTGTCATATTGAACGGAGATTATGTTCAGAATAGCATTTTATAGCCAAAAGAGTGGGAACTAATATGGTGAATTTGGAATCATGAATGAGACCAAAGTGCTTTCAGAAAAAAAAGAAAGGTTTCATTAATTTCCAAATGCCCCTCATAGAGATATTATCAACTGTTTTAAATCAATAATTCATAATATTATGTGATGTGTAGATCTGTATATTTCACTTTCTATGTCTGCTTCGGAATTTGTTTCTGTGTCTCCGTCTATGTCTGTGTCGATCCACATGTTCTGTTGTCGTGCTCCTCGTGTGTCCGTTCTGATTCATTTTTATGGATGTTATTGTCGGTGTGCCTTTTATGAGATTCGTGAAACTTCATAAGATATCCTGTAGTCCCGTTATTTGTCCAATGTCGTCATACTGTGTCCTTGGTCGCGAACAGAACACCGACTTATCCCAATCTGCCATCTTTATGCTCAATTCCTTTAAAGTCAAATTGCGGTGTGATATAAGGCTTAATATTAGGTACGACTGCCAACAGCAATATGACGTTCTTCAGGTTATTCTACCTGAAACTAGACGAGATTTTTCCAACAGGTTCCCTTTGTGCATATTCCTGTAAATAGTGCAGGAACAGTACAAACTACTTTTTCTTATTCTTATTTTTCCACTTTTCTACTATTACTACGAATACTACTACTACTACTACTACTAATAATAATAATAATAACAATAATAGCCACATACACAAATGCCTGAAGTGATAATTTTGCAACATGAAGTCACCCAAGCAGTTAATTCTACTCACAATTGGAAAGCCCCTGGAAAAGATAAAATAGCAAATTTCTGGCTAAAGAAGTTCACATCTAACTAAATTATTTAACAGTTACATTGCAGACCCATACACATTCAAAAATGGCTCTGAGCACTATGGGAGTCAACTGCTGTGGTTATCAGTCCCCTAGAACTTAGAACTACTTAAACCTAACTAACCTAAGGACATCACACACATCCATGCCCGAGGCAGGAGTCGAACCTGCGACCGTAGCAGTCGCACGGTTCCGGACTGCGCGCCTAGAACCGCGAGACCACCGCGGCCGGCATACACATTCCCTGATACACTTACACATGGAATAACTTATCTGAAACCTAAAGATCAAGCAGACACAGCAAACCCAGCTAAATATCGCCCCATAACATGCCTACCAACAATATACAAAATATTAACTTCAGTCATTACACAGAAATTAATGACACATACAACACAGAACAAAATTATAAATGAAGAACAAAAAGTCTGTTGCAAAGGAGCACGAGGATGTAAAGAGCAACTGATAATAGATGCAGAGGTGACGTATCAAGCTAAAACTAAACAAAGGTCGCTACACTACACATACATTGATTACCAAAAAGCTTTTGATAGTGTACCCCACTCATGGTTACTACAAATATTGGAAATATACAAAGTAGATCCTAAATTGATACAGTTCCTAAACATAGTAATGAGAAATTGGAAAACCACACTTAATATCCAAACAAATTCAAATAATATCACATCACAGCCAATACAGATTAAGCGTGGAATATACCAAGGAGACTCATTAAGTCCTTTCTGGTTCTGCCTTGCTCTGAACCCACTATCCAACATCCTAAATAATACAAATTATGGATACAATGTTACTGGAACATACCCACACAAAATCACACATTTGCTATACATGGATGATCTAAAACTACTGGCAGCAACAAATCAACAACTCAACCAATTACTAAGGTTAACATAAATATTCAGCAATGATATAAATATGGCATTTGGAACAGACAAATGTAAGAAAAATAGCATTGTCAAGGGAAAACACACTAAACAGGAAGATTACATATTGGATAACCACAGCGACTGCATAGAAGCGATGGAAAAAACAGATGCCTATAAATATCTAGGATACAGACAAAAAATAGGAATAGATAATACAAATATTAAAGAAGAACTAAAAGAAAAATATAGACAAATACTAAAAAAAATACTGAAAACAGAAATGACAGCAAGAAACAAGACAAAAGCTATAAATACTTACGCTATACCAATATTGACCTACTCATTTGGAGTAGTGAAATGGATTAACACAGACCTAGAAGCACTCAATACACTTACACGATCACAATGCCACAAATATAGAATACATCACATACATTCAGCAACAGAAAGATTCACATTAAGCAGAAAGGAAGGAGGAAGGGGATTTATCGATATAAAAAACCTACATTATGGACAGGTAGACAATTTAAGAAAATTGCTTCTAGAACGAGCAGAAACTAGCAAAATACAGAAAGCAATCAAACATATAAATACATCGGCTACACCACTGCAATGTCATAACCACCTCTACAACCCTTTAGATCACATAACATCAACAGATACGAAGAAAGTAAATTGGAAAAAGAAAACACTACATGGCAAGCACCCGTATCATCTAACACAGCCACACATTGATCAAGACGCATCCAACACATGGCTAAGAAAGGGCAATATATACAGTGAGACGGAAGGATTCATGATTGCAATACAGGATCAAACAATAAACACCAGATATTACAGCAAGCATATTATTAAAGATCCCAATACCACAACAGATAAATGCAGACTTTGCAAACAGCAAATAGAAACAGTAGATCACAAGCGGATGTACAATACTAGCAAATACAGAATACCCCAGAAGACATGACAATGTAGCAAAAGTAATACATCAACAGGTTGTCTTAAAACATAAACTTATAAAACAACACGTTCCCACATACAAGTATGCACCACAAAATGTACTGGAGAATGATGAATACAAATTATACTGGAACAGAACCATTATAACAGATAAAACACCACATAACAAACCTGAGATCATACTCACCAATAAAAAGAAGAAATTAACACAACTAATCGAAATATCCGTACCCAATACAACAAATATACAAAAGGAAACAGGAGAAAAAATTGAAATATACATCCAAATGGCTGAGGAATTCAAGGACATGTGGCATCACGATAAAGTTGACATTATACCAATTATACTATCAACTACAGGAGTCATACCACACAATATCCACCAGTACATCAATGCAATGCAGCTACATCCAAACTTATATGTACAACTACAGAAATCCGCAATTATTGACACATGTTCAATTACCCGAAAGTTCCTAAATATACCGTACAGTTAAAAGGAAGTCACGCTTGATGAATGTCCGCGTCACTTTCCATTTTTGACCAGACATAACGTCTGAGAAAAGAAATAAATAATAATAAAAACCATAATAACACACTAAGAGAAAAATACGACTCACCACGAAGAAGTTTTCCAAATGGGACGGAAATCAGAAGACGTGACGTACATGTAGAGACAAACAAATTATTACCACTTCAAAGAAGTGGATGATTTATTGAAGAGAAAGAGCATCATTAACTGAGCAATACAATAACACGTTGTACTTCTCTGGCCCTTACACAAGCAGCTATTCGGCTTGGCACTGACTGATAGAGTTAGTGGCTGCCCCCGGTAGCTGAGAGTTCACCGCGACAGAATGTCAATCCTAAGGGCCAGGGTTCGATTCCCAACTGCGTGGGAGATTTTCTCCGCTCAGGGACTGAGTGTTGTGTTGTCCTAGTCATCGCCATTTCATCCCCATCGACGGGCAAGTCACCGAAGTGGCGTCAAATCGAAAGACTTGAACCTAGCGAATGGTCTACTCGACGGGAGGCCCTAATCACACGACATTTGCATTTACGTAGAGTCAGTGAATGTTCTCCTGAGGGATATCATGCCAGATTCTTTCCAATCGGCCGGTTGGAGGACTCTGCCCACAAAGCTTCAAAGTTCTGAAATGAGGAGAGATCCGGCGATCTCCCTGCCAGAGTAGGGTTTGGCCAATACGTAGACCGGCTGTAGAAACCATCGCCGTGTGTGGAAGTTGTTATCTTGGTCAAATATAAGCCCAGTACGACTTGCTATGATGGGCAAAAAAGCAATGTGTAGAATATCATCGACGTATCGCTACGCTGTAAGAGTGGCAAAGAGGTCCTACCACGGAATGAAATGGCATTCCATACCATCACTCCCGGTTGTTGGGCCGAATGGCGGGTGACAGTCAGAGAGGCACTGCTGTCTGGGTGTCTCCAGACACGTCTTCGCTGGTCACTGGGACCTGGAATCTAATTGTCTGGAGTAGGATTGTCTTCAGTGATGAGTCCCGCAACGAACTGAGCCTCGATGACCAATGAAGACGTATCTGCGGACGTCGCGGACAGTATTGGGATACCAACCAGAATGTCACCCGTCATACCGCCAGAAAACCAGGAGTGATGATCTGGGGTGCCATTTTCTTTCATATCAGTACGTCTTTGGTAGTCATTCGCGGCGCCCTCACAACACAGCGGTACGTCGACGATATTCTAGCCCCGTTTTGTTGCCTTTGAGCTTACACTGCAACGAGAAAATGTTCTGTCGTACACAGCGAGAATTTCTACTGCCTGTCTTCGTGCTTGCCAAACCTCCTTGGCCAGCAACTTCATCAGATCTCATTCTCACTGAGAATTTTCGGAGCACTATGGGCAGTGGTCTTGAACGTGCTCGGGAATTTGACGATCTAACGAGACAGTTGGATAGAGTTTAATAGAAGAATGCATTGTCCTTTGTAGGCTATGTTGTGCTTTATTAAAATCGTACTATTAGCTAATTTCGGAGGTGAACCGTTATCAAGGACATTTTAATAAAGCGCAGTACAACCTACAAAGGACAATGTATTCTCTTATTAAACACTTAGAGGCTGCGGATCCACATGGAAGCAAAATCTTTCTGGACAGATGTGGCACGATACTCCTCAGGAGGACGTCCAAAAACCCTAGCAATCAATGCCAAGCTGAATAATTGCATGCATAACGGTCATATGTGAACTAACGCCTTATTTACGTGCTCAACTTGTGAACCTATTTCTCTGCAATAAATCATCCTTTTTTCGAAGCTGTAATCATTTGTTCGTATATGCACGTCAGATCTAAAGATTTTCGTCCAAATCAGATAATTCCTTCGTGGCGGTAATTTTTTTTTCAGAGTGTATTCAGATATAGCAATGAATATGGCATCAGAGTAATGTCAGTCTTATTAGCACCGCGTTAAGCAATTTTTTCATTGTCTCAAGTGAATAATGTCCTCTAATAGGTATGTAAGGCTTCAGTACAAAAGAAAGAAGTAAGAACAAGATGCTGACTAATCAGAGAAGAGAGAGAAATAGTAGTGTAAGGTTAGCAGATGAGATGCAAGGAGGAGGTAAACAGGAATGAGGAAAAGATGGTTAGCCTAGGCAGGACGATAAATTTCCTGAGTTGTGTTGGAAAGAGAAACTACGATAGTAGCAGGTAGGGCTCTAATCTCTTGAATACATAGTCTTTTCGGACAACACGCAAGTTATTGTGTAATTTGTTCCCATGACGTATGGCTGAAATCGAGTAGGAGGCGGAGGAAGATTTACTATTATGCAAACTTAACCGTCACTTAGGTTAGGTTGCTTACTGTCTTCTCTTTGTGCCGGCGAATGGTAACTGAGTTATATGCTTGGTAACAAAAATGAGGCTTTCTCGTGCTATTGCTTGTAGTGATTAGTTGGAGCAGATCCGTGAAGTTCTGTAGCATAAAAGTTGCCATTTGTATGTCGTTATGCTTGCCTGCTATTCTCAGTATCAGCCATGGACCTTATAACTCAGGTTAATTGACTTTCACAGTAATGGTAATGCAACGGTGATTATTTCGGTCATGGACCACCACAAATACGACGGTTTTTATATCGATCGGTAGGCGTGAGAAAGCTAACCATTCTTGCTCGATAGTATTATGCATTGCTCCTGCCTGGGCTACAGTTTATTCTTTGTCCTAGATAATAATAATCATTCAAATATATCTCTCAGTCTACACTATTACTGTGATTCTTGAGTTTCTCCCGGCGTATTTGATAATCAAAATATCCACGGGTGTGCTGCCGGTCTATAGTGTCCAACGGGCACAATATTTCGGCGATCATACATGTCGCCATCATGAGGTGAACTGACGGACTGAGCTCCTGTGAACGTGCCGGCACGGAGATCCGTACGCTATGGCTGCTCAGAGGGAACTGGGTTGGGTCGCGGCGGCGGCCGATTTAAATACCCTCCGCCCGCGGCGCGCACCCTCCGCCGTCCGCGCCCCGCGCGATGGTCGCGCGGTGGAACAGATTGCGACGGTGTCTGAGATGACGTCGGTGTGATGGCTCTGTCCGCCGTGGTCGTCACAACTATACGTTTGCTCGATTTACTTTTGATTAACCCAATCGCTGGTTCCCAAGCCTTGCTAAGATTATAGCCACAGTCACGGTTTATGAGGTCGTCATTGGTGCGAATTTCGATGGCCTCTCTAACAACGCTGTCCCAGTATCTCCACGTCTGCATCAGAATCCTCGTGCGGTCATACTCCATGGCGTGATTTTCCGACAAACAATGTTCAGCGACCGCCGACTTGCTCGGATACATCAGTCGAGTGTGCCTCTGGTGTTCACGGCATCGATCCTCGACGGTACGCATCGTCTGACCAATATACGACTTGCCACATTGACACGGAATCTGGTACACGCTGGCCTTCCTCAAACCGAGGTCATCTTAGGCGCTCCCCACCAGTGCACGAGTTTTATTTGGGGGACAAAACACAGTTCCGACCCGGTGTTTCTTCAGAATGCGGGCGATTTTCCCCGAGAGTGCGCCTGTGTATGGAATAAATGCAGTGCCTACCTCCTCCATCGTGACTTCATCCATCTCAACAGGTTGTGCTGCAGTGATTGGGTGGAGAGCACGTTGAATCTGCCACTCTGGGTACCCATTATTTCGAAATACAGTTCTCAGATGTTCCAATTCCTGGGGTAGACTCTCTGCGTCAGAGATAGTGCGCGCCCTATGTACTAGAGTTTTAAGTACCCCATTCCTGTGTGAAGGGTGGTGGCAGCTGTCTGCGTGCAAATACAGATCAGTGTGCGTTGTCTTCCGATACACCCGATGACCTAGAGTGCCGTCAGCCCTTCTCTTGACCAAGACGTCAAGGAAAGGTAATTTACCCTCTGTTTCAGTCTCCATAGTGAATTTGATGTTGGGGTGTATGGAGTTTAGATGGGTAAGGAAGTCAAGGAGTTTATCCATACCATGTGGCCGGATGACGAACGTGTCGTCCACGTAACGGAAAAAGCAAGTAGGTTTCCATACGGATGACGACAGGGCTTCCTCCTCGAAGTTCTCCATGTACAAATTCGCTACCACCGGTAAAAGTGGGCTACCCATGGCGACTCCCTCCGCTTGTTCGTAGTAGTTTCCATTAAAATGAAAATACGTGGAAGTCAAGACATGCTTAAAAAGGTCAGTGGTCTTCTCGTCAAACTTCTGACTAATCAATTCTAGTGACTCTCGCAGGGGTACCCTCGTAAACAAGGAAACGACGTCAAAACTCACCATGATATCTGACTCATCCAACCTGAAGCTATCAAGGCGTTTAACCAAATCCACGGAATTACTGGCTAGTAAGTTCACTTCTTGTTCCTGGGATTGGATTGATGGTGTCACCTGGGTGTCAGCTGATTCCGCCCATAAGAAGGCTACGGGACGTCAAACAGCTAAGTTCTCACGTCTCCTTGGCAAACCATGTCTGCAGGTTCCGTGCAAGACTGTCATCAATTTGAGTGGCATGGTGTTGAGTGATGATGCGGTCTCGGTTTTGCAGAAAGGTCTCAACTTCGCTCCCACCCCCAAGTTCACTCCGGTCGCAGAAATTGTTAGTGCTGTTGAACAGGTTGCAGCTCGACTTCCGCCAGAATCAGCCGAGGAAATACGTCGTGAAACTTGTCGTGCGTTGACGAAATCCAAGCCGATGAAGTCAAATATTAGCAGTAAAGAGAGGGGGGCCATTCGTGATCTGAGGGAGCGTTCTGAAATTGTAGTCTTACCGGCAGACAAAGGCAATGCTACAGTTGTTGTCTCCCATAAGGACTACACTGATAAGATGCAGAGCCTACTAAATGACGATTCCTACTGGAAGATCAGCGTTGACCCTACAAAGAAGGTGGAGAACAAGACGAGGGCGCTTCTCAAGGACGCAGATTTAGCGGAGGGTGACTCTAAGAAATTGTTACCCCAAGATCCGGTACCGCCTAGACTATATGGACTCCCGAAGGTTCACAAAGAGAGGGTACCATTACGCCCCATTGTCAGCAACATCAGGGCACCTACATATTTGTTGGCCAAATACCTGACGGGACTATTAAGTCCTTATGTGGGTAAATGCCCTCATCACATCCGTAATTCCGTGGATTTTGTTAAACGCCTTGATAGCTTCAGGTTGGATGAGTCAGATATCATGGTGAGTATTGACGTCGTTTCCTTGTTTACGAGAGTACCCCTGCGAGAGTCACTAGAATTGATTAGTCAGAAGTTTGATGAGAAGACCACTGTACTTTTTAGGCATGTCTTGACTTCCACGTATTTTCTTTTTAATGGAGAATACTACGAACAAACGGAGGGAGTCGCCATGGGTAGCCCACTCACACCGGTGGTAGCGAATTTGCACATGGAGAACTTCGAGGAGGAAGCCCTGTCGTCATCCGTATGGAAACCTACTTGCTTTTTCCGTTACGTGGACGATACGTTCGTCATCTGGACACATGGTATAGATAAACCCATTGACTTCCTTACCCATCTAAACTCCATACACCCCAACATCAAATTCACTATGGAGACTGAAACGGAGGGTAAATTACCTTTCCTTGACGTCTTGGTCAAGAGAAGGGCTGACGGCACCCTAGGTCATGGGATGTATCGGAAGACAACGCACACTGATCTGTATTTGCACGCAGACAGCTGCCACCACCCTTCACACAGGAATGGGGTACTTAAAACTCTAGTACATAGGGCGCGCACTATCTCTGACGCAGAGAGTCTACCCCAGGAATTGGAACATCTGAGAACTGTATTTCGAAAAAATGGGTACTCAGAGTGGCAGATTCAACGTGCTCTCCACCCAACCACTGCAGCACAACCTGTTGAGATGGATGAAGTCACGAGGGAGGAGGTAGGCACTGCATTTATTCCATACACAGGCGCACTCTCGGGGAAAATCGCCCGCATTCTGAAGAAACACCGGGTCGGAACTGTGTTTTGTCCCCCAAATAAAACTCGTGCACTGGTGGGGAGCGCCTAAGATGACCTCGGTTTGAGGAAGGCCGGCGTGTACCAGATTCCGTGTCAATGTGGCAAGTCGTATATTGGTCAGACGATGCGTACCGTCGAGGATCGATGCCGTGAACACCAGAGGCACACTCGACTGATGTATCCGAGCAAGTCGGCGGTCGCTGAACATTGTTTGTCGGAAAATCACGCCATGGAGTATGACCGCACGAGGATTCTGGTGCAGACGTCGAGATACTGGGACAGCGTTGTTAGAGAGGCCATCGAAACTCGCACCAATGACGACCTCATAAACCGTGACTGTGGCTATAATCTTAGCAAGGCTTGGGAACCAGCGATTGGGTTAATCAAAAGTAAATCGAGCAAACGTATAGTTGTGACGACCACGGCGGACAGAGCCATCACACCGACGTCATCTCAAACGCCGTCGCAATCTGTTCCACCGCGCGACCGTGGCGCGGGGCGCGGACGGCGGAGGGAGCGCGCTGCGGGCGGAGGGTATTTAAATCGGCCGCCGCCGCGACCCAACCCAGTTCCCTCTGAGCAGCCATAGCGTACGGATCTCCGTGCCGGCACGTTCACAGGAGCTCAGTCCGTCAGTTCACCTCATGATGGCGACATGTATGATCGCCGAAATATTGTGCCCGTTGGACACTATAGACCGGCAGCACACCCGTGGATATTTTGATTACACTATTACTGGTCAAGGGCTGGACGGGTTAATAGGAGGTTCCTTTACGCTATAAATTGTTCCCTTCGTTTTGTCTTGCATCAAAACGTTCACGGTGTCATGCGTATGCTATTCCTTTATGTGTAGTATCCAATATCTTAACTGCAACAGGCTGCTTCGCATTTCCGTACGTTTGTTTATGGAAATATATGCAAGGTTTTAACAGGAATGTCCGACTTGTGGTCCGTAGAATTCCCTTGTTGCCTACACGTCTTATATTAATAACCAGATGTCCATGCTGTAAGAAATGAGGTACAAAGCTGGCCACGGTCAAGACTGAGATTAGCAGCTAAGGTCAAATGTACCTGGAAATTTGGGAATGAAATTGAGGAAGCCACTTTTAAGGCATACCAACTCTATCACCACGTTCGTTCTTTTAGGGAGCCGTCGGAAGCAGCAGCATCTACAATCTGTCCATTCAAAATTCGTTGATACAGCCGTGATGTATTTATAACAAGAAATCTTCAAATCTTAAAACATTTTCCAGTTCATAACGGGGATGTTTCAGCAACTAGTATAATTTGAGGAAACAAGCTGTCTTGGTTTTAAGGTAATTTTTTTTATTATTTCCCAATGACACGCTTCGCATTTATTTAAGCATATTAGGATTGGCTATTGTTTAGTAGCTTTGGGTAGATGGGATACCGCACTTAAAATATCCCAGCAGGTAAATGCACCTAGTCAAAAATGGCTCTGAGCACTATGGGACTCAACTGCTGTGGTCATCAGTCCCCTAGAACTTAGAACTACTTAAACCTAACTAACCTAAGGACATTACACACATCCATGCCCGAGGCAGGATTCGAACCTGCGACCGTAGCAGTCGCACGGATCCGGACTGCGCGCCTAGAACCGCGAGACCACCGCGGCCGGCAAATGCACCTAGTCAAAGACTTCAAAAGCACTGCGCGGTGTCCTTGTTATGGCATGTGGCGCAGTCCAATGGAAACCAATGGCTATCAGGTCTACAGTAAAGCTTTCCATCACAAACATGCCGTGGGCGTATTGAATATTATGGTTGTACGCATGATGTGCGTGAAACGCGTCACTGGGAGATAATTTAACAGATTTAATACTGCAACCAAGATTGCTTTTTTTCTTCATACATGGTTTAGATCCATCGTAATGACAAAACCGCCGTAACATGAAGGATGTTCGTGACATGGCTTGCTCGCTGTCAACAGTTGTTATCAGTTGCTGCGGTGCAGTGAGCGGCGACATCTATGTTCAAGACGGTTGCTGTGTGTACTTAGTAAAGTTAGGGAGGTCAGTTCAATCACCTTACAACACGTTTAGGAAATTGATCTTATTCACCAGAAACGAGTCCATGCGACTACGACCCGTTCGTCAAAATGAGGGAACATCTTCGAAGCACATGCTAGAATGTAGGGGAAGCCATCATCTGGGCCACAGGGCGGTCCTTGCGAGACATCGACGGAGATGGATACGCTGACGGTGCCTCTTCCATCTCAGTGGGTTAAGTTGATGGAGATGAGGGGCGATTATATTGAGGGAATGTAACACGATGAACGTCTGTTAATAAGGTCTGGTATGAATTTTAAGCGTGTTGTCACTACTTTTTATTCAACCTACGTCTCTTCAAATTTTGTCGGTAACGATAGCGGAAGAGAATAGTTCTGCAGGGCAGTAAGCTGCTCGATACACTCTACCGTTAAGTGCCCAGCCCAAGCCATTACGGACACAGAAATGCGACCTGCCTGAGGTCCTGCGGGACTTGGCGGAGCCGGCGAGCCGGCGAAGGGCGTGCGGCAAGAGCTAAGCGGCCGGCGCCGTATTATAACGTAACGCAACGCAACACAGCGCCGCCCGGGCGCAGATGGCCACGCCTATCGAGAGACAGCCATTAGCAGCTCGCTACGCCACACTTCGCGATACATAAAACAGCTACGCAAGAAGTTTGCATAACGCTCCGGCCTTTAATATAACGACCAGAATTTAATAACTGGAGGAGCAGCAGGCAAACTTCTTAATACCCGCTCCCACCCCCCCCCTCTCCCTCCCCCCCCCTCCCACCACGTTCAGCCAGCCCGTAGCTCGCTTCTCTCCATCGTCGTCAGCCCCTCCCAAAATAGTCGAGTCGTAATCTCTGCCAGAATATTGTGTAAGGGTTTCGTAATTAAGGCGTCATTTTAATTAAGTTATGGAACCCTGGAGGGGCAACGGAGGGGGCAACGAATGTTTCATGAATGTAAGTTACGTTATTAAAAATAAACAAGCTCAATGTGTACAATGATTTCTTTAAAGTTGCTATCCTGTTTTAATGGGTTTTTGAGTGAAAACATTGCTTCCCCATAATAATTATGCTTTTCGGAAAGCTGGCGAGTGTCGGGTGCGATATACATTTTACCCTGCGCAGCTGGTCAGAAAAGTAATAGCTCTTACATTGCACAATTCCGAAACTATATTACAAATGTAAACCATTAACTACAGGTGACCTTCAGATTTGAACTGTTTAACACAGTATGTTATGCATCGTGTGTATGACGGTACTGATTACTTCTGAAGTTACGTGTCGTCAAGAAGAAGTTAATGGAAACGAAACTGGATCAGCGCAACGGCGGCGCCGATTGTCGGTACGCTGCCCTGTTGTCAACACGGAAACTGTGGGCCAGGTGAGTGGCGCCTGCGCTTGTTGTAATAGTCTCCTAGAATCTGTGCAAGCCAGTGTAGAGCTGTTGCAAGGTAGTGTTCCTAGCCGCGTGCAAGTTTTCCTAATACAGGCGCAAACTCGTCATTTGCTCGCCCGTATTCACGATCTCGAAAACTTAATGGCTGATTCCATACAGGAAGCGCTTATTCAGGATTTACGTAGTATTGTAGTTCAAGTAGTCTGCTAACCTGGCAAAGGAACTAGAGGAAGGAAGGCATGCACGTTTCTGGTCACGCGAGTGAAATGTTTTGTGATTGTGTAAGTGCAAGAGTGGACGTTGGTACATGGGGTTGTGAAATACATAATAAACTACCAGATCAGTTTTTCGATGTCTTGCTACTGCATCAGAGTTTCCAGTATACACTAATGAACAAATTGTCCAAACTACAGTGGTTCACAGTGCGGCTACAAAATTTGAGTGAAGCTTTGCTAGCGCCTGACACACCAGGGTTATAGATGTTTCCTCGTGCTGTAGGGAACTTAAGAGTAATCACTGAAGCCATAAATGAAAATCTATCATTAAGTAATTTCAGGAGAAAAGTTTTTCAAAATCAGCTCTCAGAACGACCACGACATGAACTCATAAAAACTCATGTATATCGTGTACGAATGAATTCGGTTCAAAAATGGTTCAAATGGCTCTGAGCACTATGGGACTCAACTGCTGTGGTTATCAGTCCCCTAGAACTTAGAACTACTTAAACCTAACTACCCTAAGGACATCACACACATCCATGCCCGAGGCAGAGTTCGAACCTGCGACCGTAGCAGTCGCACGGTTCCGGACTGTGCGCCTAGAACTGCGAGACTACCGCGGCCGGCAATGAATTCGGAAAATATGGCTTAATATATTGAGTATAATTGAGGGCCTTGAGGTAGAAGAAAGATAAAGGGCGATATTTTGCACAAAACCACAAACATTTGTTGAGTTAGATCAGTTAGTATTGCGCACTGAGCAGCTTAGGTTTAGTGATATGAAACGCACGAACGGGGAAATAAATCTCTGAAACAACCAAGTACAAGCTCCCGCAAGTGAACAAGCTCAGCCTTGGGCTGAATTTAGAAATGATACGGTGTGTTTCCGCCGGCCGGAGTGGCCGAGCGGTTCTAGTCGCTTCAGTCTGGAACCGCGCGACCGCTGCGGTCGCAGGTTCGAATCCTGCCTGGGGCATGGATGTGTGTGATGTCCTTAGGTTAGTTAGGTTTAAGTAGTTCTAAGTTCTGGGGGACTGATGACCTCAGCTGTTAAGTCCCATAGTGCTCAGAGCCATTTGAACCATATGGTATGTTTCCGATGTACTAGAAGAGGAAATTATGCACATGGCGCTAAGGGTCAAACGAAGAAACAGGCCTTTTCGATAAACAGTTACAGGTGTTTCTGTTGTAATGAACTAGGTCATTTTGCGCTTTACTGTAATAAAAATCGGGAAAGAGGGAAAACTAATAGACGCCACAAGAAGGGGCGGTGTAATAGTATGAATGTATTGATTAGGAAGACGTGTAGAGTGAAAGTATTTACGTGTAGCAACCTCCCCTTTATATGCGCAACTGTTCATGGAGAATCTATTTGTCCGCTACTAGATTCAGGCAGTAATTTTTCTCTCTTTCACGATCGGTGGTATCGGCATATTGGGCGCCTTTCTACGGCTCCGCAGGTATAAAAGTCGGTTTTACGTTGCCGAAGTGTCAATAGAGAGTCTCTTCAGGTAATAGGCATTGTTCTCTTGTATGTTTAAATTCAGGAGTGAGTTGGACAATTCAGTTTATTATTATTAAGCAATTGATATTATAATGGAATGTGATTTTCTTAAGAAAATCGGTTGTGTTTATATGACGCGGATTCCGCCATTCACTTTGAATTTAGGCCGGGTGTAAAATACCGTTAGCGCCAAAATCAGTATCGACCTAATGTACGTACCCTCCAGTCCAGGGTTTCCAAATTTGATACATCACATTAGTACTGAACAGAGGTAGGCCTTGTTAGAGGTGTTAAGGGGAGTCCGTGTAGTGCTAACGGACAGCTTGGGCGTCACAAATGAAATTGATTACATCATTAAGTAATTGATGATCTATCTGTTCGCCAGTACCCCTGTACTGATGAAGGAGATGCGGCATTTGGTGGATAAAGTGCTGGCGGAGGGAGTAATTAGACCATTTGTGTCTCCCTACACCTTGCACATGTTCTTACTGGTTAAACCTCAAGGGCAAGGTAACCGACCGGTAGTGGATTATAGAACGCTCAATAAAGTGGTTCTGGTATCTGTCCCGTTGCCCGATTTGCATAATTGATTTGCTTGGTTTTCTGGGGCTAAGCATTTCCCATTTTGGACGTAAACCAGGCCTATCAACAAATACAATTTTCTTATAAACTGTCTTGATCGCAAAGAATGTATATTCACATGACCGGTTTCGGTTCCTCTAGAACCATCTTCAGATCTGCAATTTCGGATACAGGAGTCACCCGTCCACACACAGCAACCTTCACATGCTCCTGTAACCGAAATTGCAGATCTGAAGTTAGTTCTAGAGGAACCGAAACCGGTCATGTGGATTAACATTTTTGCAATCAAGACGGGTTATAAGTAACATTATATAACCAGTGATTGCGGTATCCCATCGGACATTATGTCTGTTTTTGCAAAAATATCAACAAATTCTTTTGGCTGAAGAATCTAAAGCGGTGAGTGCGTTTACCATCAATTGGAATTTGGGCGGCTATGTTGTCTCGTTTATTACATTCAGTTTTGGGAGACCTTAAGTATAAATCTGTTTATAGCTATTTTGATGACTTCGCGATCTGTAGTCGTAGCCCCTCCACCTGTGCATTTCGATGCGATCATCCATTGTCATTCATAAAAATGAAGTGAGGTTTCGAATGAAACCTTGGAAATACATATACGGGAAAGAGCTACAGTGTCACAATAACGTAGAGGCTAAAATACCGTGCTCAAACATTTGGAGGTCAGCACGCCCATGCAGCGTTATGCCTTCCCACACCATAATACATGGACCACCAAAACGTTCATGTAAGACAACGCTGGACTTACTTTCACATGGCGAGAAGTGGGAATACGTAATGCGCTCAGAAACATTCTTGAACATGAACTATTCGCTAGTCCTGGTGTTACGGTGTGGAAAAGCATAACGTAGCATAAATTCTGAGCACGGTACACTCACCGGTCAACATTATTTTGATGTGTACACCTTCCACAAATGCGCCTTTTGAGGGGTGCATGCAACGCTTACTGACTTCATTGTTATGGCTGGCAATGTGCGACCGCACTAAACTGCATTGGGGGCGTTTGGAACGAGAGATTATTCGGCGAATGGACTGCCCTGTCAGTTCCCCGAGTCAAATACCATCGTTCACGATTGGGGTGCGTTTCTCGTGGGACGTATTGCAGCACGTGCACATGCGCCAAAAACCATCCAGGAGTCGTCAATTGCGCAGGTGGAGTAAAGGCACCTTTCCACAACAGCTCCTTACCAACCTTCTGCCCACGATGCGACCACGTTGAAGAGCATGCACTATCGTCTGTTATCATAACACACCCTATTAAGAAACATGCCCAGCCTTCTATAATGTCCAGGGGCCCAACATGAGCCACGGTGAGCTATGTGAAATTATAGCCTTACAATAAAGCTATCATTTCTGTTTTCATTCTTTATTTCCTCCTTTTACCTTCATGATAATACTGGAGCAGTTCTTTTAGGTATGATCAGATGGGGCTAATGTTACTTCCGTCCTACTGCGGCGTGTCGGGGTTTAATTTCTCGTAGCTATTTGTCGTTGTCACTGTGCAGGTTGCAATTTAAAATTCACCTACCTCAGAACGGCGTCTTCTCAATGTTCCTTCACTCGCCAGCGTCGATACTTACAAGATGATGTAAAAGAAGCGTTGATAAAAAACACCACCTAATATCTACAATTACTGAGGCCGCGCAACTCTTGTTACGAAGGAAAGTTATGTAGAAATACTGTCATCCAATTTTATCGGGCATTAAGAAAAGGGATTGGCTTCTGAAAAACAATGTCCCAAATTTCCACACAATAATGCTTATTTTGTGCTTGAAAGAAAAGGTACTATTCAGTCCACATTTAAACTATTGGCTATTTCCTTCCATTTCACGATTCATACACACATTTCACACGCACACCAGCCAGAAATCTGTCCAAACCCGACCCAAATTAAACAACGTTTCCTCAGTCATTAATTTCACCACTAATATGAGTTATTATATTTGGTCCTTCTTGTGGATTCCTGAAAAAGAAATTGCTCGCCAAAAATGCGCTGTAGCTGAATACATGCCACGCGGACTCTATGAAGGCCAATATTTCACATGCGAATATCTGTCCAACAGATTTAGCCGAAACTTCTGAAATTTCGCCAAGCAGTCATCAACAACAGCTGTTATCGACTTATCCCACCAATAACTCAAACACTAAGTAATTCTTCATCTTACACAGTACTTCAAATGGTTCAAATGGCTCTGAGCACGATGGGACTCAACTGCTGAGGTCATTAGTCCCCTAGAACTTAGAACTAGTTAAACCTAACTAACCTAAGGACATCACAAACATCCATGCCCGAGGCAGGATTCGAACCTGCGACCGTAGCGGTCTTGCGGTTCCAGACTGCAGCGCCTTTAACCGCACGGCCACTTCGGCCGGCTACACAGTACTTTTACTGGCACTAGTAACATGACCGTCCGCGTTCAAAGCTAGCGAGCGACTCTTCTTGCAGCCTCACTCCCAGTATATCTATCAGGTAACGAGCGGGATCTGTCTCAATTATGATTGGCTGACCATACTCGCTCGTGGTCATACTCGCGCCAAGACTGGTCTGCACCAATCCTTAGACACAGAAGCATTTGCGTCATTCTGACATACAAATATTATAGTAATGTTTAACAAACGAAAAGACAATAATTCTGTAAATATTCTTTAGATACAGATTTTACTCCAGCTGACATTCTGGCTGCTCTGCTACAAGAGCAATCAAACCTAGACATACATCATCAGCAAAGAGGATAAATCACATAGAATAATTTTCCCACAACAGGCATGTGTAACTCTTGCATGCTGAAATTTGACTGCCGGCCGGAGTGGCCGAGCGGTTAAAGGCGCTACAGTCTGGAACCGCACGACCGCTACGGTCGCAGGTTCGAATCCTGCCTCGGGCATGGATGTATGTGATGTCCTTAGGTTAGTTAGGTTTAAGTAGTTCTAAGTTCTAGGGGACTTATGACCACAGCAGTTGAGTCCCATAGTGCTCAGAGCCATTTGAACCTTTTTTTTTTTTTTAAATTTGACTAATGTCCCACATACACACTCTCATTTACTCACAGGCACACATAACAAAATAAAGATTGGCGGCCGGAGTGGCTGAGCGGTTCTAGGTGCTACAGTCTGGAGCCGCGCGACCGCTAAGGTCGCAGGCTCGAATCCTGCCTTGGGCATTGACATGTGTGATGTCCTTAGGTTAATTAGATTTAAATAGTTCTAAGTTGACTGATGACCTTAGAAGTTAAGTCCCATAGTGCTTAGAGCCATTTGAGCCATTGAAAATAAATATTGATTTTAATAGTTCTTTCTGAAGTTATTCTAGATTTCATACTACAAAAATTGTAAGGTATTTGAAATTTTTAAGTTAACTTTCAATTAAATAATTGTATGCCTTGATACTTCAGGTGAGTATTTCAACTGACAATCAAAAACAAGTCATAAATGTTCCCAGCTGAATTTCCTTTCTTAAGTGTAGTTTTTCTAACTTTAAACTAAATTTTTCTATCTCCGAAAATATGCCCGCTAGAAAGCTGAGATTTTCACACCACCTTTCTATTAATAACAAAGTGCAGCATACATATTTTGAAAGCGATTAAACAAAGACTACTATCCTTTCAGGAATAGACCTTGAATAACTTTCCCACGGCAGGCACTGACCGATGCACGTGTGTCTCCTGGGTAGGCCGCTAAATGTCAGCCCCCGAAGTTACATACAGCAACCTATCCTAAAACAAACGGTCGGTCGGAACAACTTGCGACGCTACACTACGAGATGTGATCAAAAATTAACGGGAATTTTTGTTGCCTTTTTGGTGTAGATGCTCCTGATGTATGCCTGTATTTTCAGCTGTTTTGGATATTTAGTTTATTGTTGGCAGTCGAAGAGGTTATTCGTGTTTTCGAGTCTTCGATAGATTTTAAACTTTGAAAAAGATGTGTCCAAGAACCTGCTTTAAACTTTGCTTAAAAAACGGAACAAAGTGTAGCACCGCATTCGAAACGTTGACTGTGGCTTCTTGCGGATCTGCTATGAGAAAGAAAACAAGTTTCAAAGAGGGTCGAGAAGAAATTGAAGACAACGACCGCCAATTACTGACAATTGCTGACATACCAGTTACTGACAATGTGGAAAGAAAAAAGAGAATGGTTCTGGAAAAACGCCAAAACACAATCAGAGAGGTTGTTGATGATGTCGGCATATCCTTTTGCTCATGTCAAGCAATTGTTTCGGTAGTTTCTTCCGAAACTGTTGAGTTTCGACCGAAAACGACATAACGTAGACATCGTTCAGTAATTGCTGAATAAAGTCGACATAGATCCAGAACTTCTAAAGAAGGTTATAACAGGTGACGAAACATAAGGCTATGACGTCGAAACCGAGGTCCCAGCGGAAACTGCTTGAAGAGGAAGACCGAAAAAAAAAAAATGAAGAAAATGTAAAGGTTCTTCTCACTTCTTTCTTCTATTACAATGGGACAGTTCATCGTGAGTTCCTGCCTTATGGTCATACAGTGTATGAGGAATACTACCTGGAAGTTACGTGCCGTTTGTGTGAAACATCCGAAGAAAACGACCAAAATTTTGGCAAAACCACTAGTGCCTGTCTTGCATGGTTTAGAATGCCATCATATATCAGTCTTGGTGCAAAATAATAGTAAATTCAGGTAACGGTCATGCAGGTTCCTAGCGATTAAGCCCACTTCTTTCCAATGTAGACCACAAAAGTACAGTATTATTGAAATGTGGTTGTGGTTGCCAGGGAAGATACTACAGTTATTACGCGTGCTCACGAAACCAGTTCTGGATGACGTGACGGTGTGGACAAGGACTCTGTTGTCTTGGAACACAGCGTCATCATTGACAAACACTGTACCACGGGAGGGTCCTGACCAGCAAACATGGTGACACGATCCTTGGCAGTAGTGCGACTTGCAGAGTTACAATTGGGCCCACTGAATACAACGATATGTCTGCCCGAATCATCACCGAATCCCTGCCATGTTTCACTCTTGGGATGTATACTCGGCTAGTACTGAGCAACCGTGGGAAACAGGACTCATCCGATCAAATGACTTTCTTATATTGCTCCTTAGTTGAGGGTTTTCGTCTGTTGTCAGCATTTGTATCACTGCTGAGTGGCAGTGGAATTTCAACTCGCCCTCCCATTCCCTGCTCATGGAGCTCCCTTCGTGTTGTTTTGGTGTTCAGGCGCCTCACGAGTACGATATTCAGTCATGCAGTGACTTTTTCAGTTGTCGTTCTCTTATTTTGCGTCTGTCCTCTTCAATAAACGTCCATCACGATCAGTCAACATAACATTCGTCTGCTTAATGACTTAGCGACTGTTACTTTTCCGCTTTCCCGGTATGCGGCGCACATTTTCGAACCATCAAACGATTCGACTACCTTGGCTTCAAAAGAACACGGCATACGAATACTAACTATCTGCCTACGTTAGAATTCATTTATCTCCGACATAATGCACTCACAACTACACAGAACACTGTTTCGATTGTGACTGACACTTGCAACATACTTGAGACACTGCGCAATTGCCTTTAGTGGTCAAATACAACAGTTTAGCCTGCAGGCTTAGCTGCCATCAGGATTTCTTTGCAAGCATGCATTTCTAGCGGTGTTCCGTAATTTTGTCCAATACCTGAATATCAGCGCTGACCGTTCAGGTATATTAAGCCTCCAGTAAACAACTTTTCGTGACAGATTGCAAGTTTGGCTTATTGTAGTGGTTCGCACTGACATCACGTCATGCCATTTCACGTTACTGCGCCAACGTCAATTCACCAGTAGTAATATTTTCACATACGCCACACCCCGAGAGAGAACCACTGGTAGACGTTTTTGGTGACAGTGATTGGGACAGGCTGAGGTAACTGACGATAAATACAGATATCCATGTTCGATTACTGTTTGGTACAGTTTTTTACTTGCTGCTGTATACTCACTCAGTAGGGCAGTTTCTGTGGGATATCAGTATAGCACGGCCCAGTCTCGGTAATCAAACCGGCGAAGTGAACCGATAAACTCCTGATGCTCCATGCTGTATTTATGTTGCTTTCTTCCCTATCAGAATATTTACGTTGCTTTCTTCCCTATCAGAACTAAGGAAGAATAAAGAAAAAGATAATTTCCAGGATGAATTTTCATGCTGGACTGGTGTGTGTGCTGATTCGAACTTCTTGGCAGATTGGAATAATGCCTGGGACTTCTGAAATTCACGGGTACCTGAGTTACCGCCGGCCGCGGTGGTCTCGCGGTTCTAGGCGCGCAGTCCGGAACCGTGCGACTGCTACGGTCGCAGGTTCGAATCCTGCCTCGGGCATGGAAGTGTGATGTCCTTAGGTTAGTTAGGTTTAAGTAGTTCTAAGTGCTAGGGGACTGATAACAACAGCAGTTGAGTCCCATAGTGCTCAGAGCCATTTGAACCAACCTGAGTTACCCTAGCGCATCTCACCAGTCTCCCACACGGCTTTCACTATCTCTTCTGCAACTTTCCAAACTTCACAGATTTTCTCCTGCACACCTTGTGGGACAATCACTCCTACAAGAAAGGAGACTGCGGAGAAGTGGATAAACCAATCTCTAGCGACTTTTCCGGAATGGGTCTTTCTTTTTGCTACAGAATTTGGGCTGATCTGAAACTTACTGGCACAATAGAATTGTGTGTCGGGCCGAGACTCGAACGTGGCATCTTCACGTTTGCAAGGTAGGTGGAGGTATACTGGCAGACATAAAGCTGTGAGGACCAGTGATGACTCGCGTTAGGACAACGCAGTGGCTAGATCTCTTAGCAATTAAAAGCAAATGTCCAGCGTATAGGCTATGGGCTTCTTTTTTAAGAAACCATATGTGCATTCCCCTCGAATGATTTACAGGAAACTAAAGGAGACCTATACCAAAGTGATCGGAAATGGATTCAAACCGCGCTGCTACTGAAGGTAAACATATATCTTGACCGCGGTGCCACTTTTTTAGGTGACTGACAAAATTTCACTGCAGTAATCAAAAATAGACCAAACGTTTCTCTTGGCGTATGTACATAAAACCATCCATTTAGACTGTCTCTACAAATTCGACAAACACAGTGCAATAAAATATTATACACTCCTGGAAATGGAAAAAAGAACACATTGACACCGGTGTGTCAGACCCACCATACTTGCTCCGGACACTGCGAGACGGCTGTACAAGCAATGATCACACGCACGGCACAGCGGACACACCAGGAACCGCGGTGTTGGCCGTCGAATGGCGCTAGCTGCGCAGCATTTGTGCACCGCCGCCGTCAGTGTCAGCCAGTTTGCCGTGGCGTACGGAGCTCCATCGCAGTCTTTAACACTGGTAGCATGCCGCGACAGCGTGGACGTGAACCATATGTGCAGTTGACGGACTTTGAGCGAGGGCGTATAGTGGGCATGCGGGAGGCCGGGTGGACGTACCGCCGAATTGCTCAACACGTGGGGCGTGAGGTCTCCACAGTACATCGATGTTGTCGCCAGTGGTCGGCGGAAGGTGCACGTGCCCGTCGACCTGGGACCGGACCGCAGCGACGCACGGATGCACGCCAAGACCGTAGGATCCTACGCAGTGCCGTAGGGGACCGCACCGCCACTTCCCAGCAAATTAGGGACACTGTTGCTCCTGGGGTATCGGCGAGGACCATTCGCAACCGTCTCCATGAAGCTGGGCTACGGTCCCGCACACCGTTAGGCCGTCTTCCGCTCACGCCCCAACATCGTGCAGCCCGCCTCCAGTGGTGTCGCGACAGGCGTGAATGGAGGGACGAATGGAGACGTGTCGTCTTCAGCGATGAGAGTCGCTTCTGCCTTGGTGCCAATGATGGTCGTATGCGTGTTTGGCGCCGTGCAGGTGAGCGCCACAATCAGGACTGCATACGACCGAGGCACACAGGGCCAACACCCGGCATCATGGTGTGGGGAGCGATCTCCTACACTGGCTGTACACCACTGGTGATCGTCGAGGGGACACTGAATAGTGCACGGTACATCCAAACCGTCATCGAACCCACCGTTCTACCATTCCTAGACCGGCAAGGGAACTTGCTGTTCCAACAGGACAATGCTCGTCCGCATGTATCCCGTGCCACCCAACGTGCTCTAGAAGGTGTAAGTCAACTACCCTGGCCAGCAAGATCTCCGGATCTGTCCCCCATTGAGCATGTTTGGGACTGGATGAAGCGTCGTCTCACGCGGTCTGCACGTCGAGCACGAACGCTGGTCCAACTGAGGCGCCAGGTGGAAATGGCATGGCAAGCCGTTCCACAGGACTACATCCAGCATCTCTACGATCGTCTCCATGGGAGAATAGCAGCCTGCATTGCTGCGAAAGGTGGATATACACTGTACTAGTGCCGACATTGTGCATGCTCTGTTGCCTGTGTCTATGTGCCTGTGGTTCTGTCAGTGTGATCATGTGATGTATCTGACCCCAGGAATGTGTCAATAAAGTTTCCCCTTCCTGGGACAATGAATTCACGGTGTTCTTATTTCAATTTCCAGGAGTGTATTTCATTTTTACTGCTACTAGGATTAAGTTACTGCGCATTGGTGAAACGCTTTCCGACGAAATACTAAGAATCACTGTTTTTAATAATAGATTGCACATGCAGATTTCATTTCTGATAATTTTAATATTTTAGGCAAGCACTGAACAGTCGGCACGCATGGTGGATCGAGTTGCTGTGGCGTTCGCCTCTGTTAAGCTGTGGAGTGGTTAAGTGGTTCCACGAAACTGCGTGCACATCAAAGCCGCTGGTTTTACTTGGGGACGTTCGGAGAAAATCCGGCAGCAGCGCCACTTATGAGGCGGAGACCTCGGTGGCCAGCTCTCGAGTTTTACATTACTGGCTGTATTTATTGCGCGCCGGACGCTAGCAGAGGTTGAAAGGTGGCTACACTGAGCCACAGCGCCAGAGATCGCGCTAGAGAGCATTGTTCCGCCGCTTCTACTGGCAGTGATTATTGAGAACTCGTAGCGGGCAGTGCTTTGGGAGAACTCGTGGTAGTCAGTGCTGAGATGTCGTAGTGAGGAGTGTTTGTTGAGATGAGCTAGGAGGCAGTGCTTGCTGAGATGTGATACTGAAAAGTTCTTGTTGAGATGTGATAGTAGCGAGTCGGTGTGGAGAGATTGTAATGTCTAGAGTGCTTTTCATCAATATAAATTAAGGTAACAAACTACTTTTCTTTTCTTTCTCATCATTTCAATGTCCTGAATAATGCGTCACTACAGGTTCAGTCAACAAAGCATCTGGCTTGTGTTCTTGTATTAGAGTGTAATTCTGGTTTTCTTGAGTAATTATGGTATTACTATTTTCTTTAATTAATTCAGTATAAATTATATTTAAAATTTCTTGTGTTGTTGAAGAAGAACCGTGCCAGATGCGTACGTTGAGTCATACTTCCACACACAGAACAGTTACACTTGTGCTTTGGTTTCGTAGGTTTTATAGTTGCTGCGGACTTAATTAATTGATTGTGTTAATGAAAATTTCCATTTCATTCTTTGTTATTGTTCTATGCAGTCAGATAGCGTAATAATACTAGTCAGGGCCAACCGTTTACGAGACTTCGTAATCGGACAGACAGCTACCAAAATTATTTGCATTCTATTTTAATTAAGCCCCCATGCACGTTGTAAATTTAATTCTGAAAATTTTTGTACTATCACGCGATCTCTTTCTTCCTGTTCTCTATCTTGTTCCCTTTGTCTAATCTCTACTGCAATTAATCTATTATTGTGAGAATTCAAAATCGGTTGTACTTCTTCTCTGATTTCTTTCTTTAACTCATCTTTCATATTTTTGAAACATGTCCCTATTCGTGAGTCTAACCGTGTTTCCATTGTTCCCATCTCAGTTTTAATTGTTCCTATCTCTGTTTTAAGTTCAGATCGTAACTGTGATCCCATTGTTCCCATCTCAGTTTTAATTGTTCCTATTTGTGTTTCCATTGTTCCCATCTGTGTTTTTAATTCAGATCCAAACCGTGTTTCCATTTTTAATATAGCACTCATCAACTGCTCCATAGTAACTGATTCGAAACTCCTTTCGCCCCTAACATTTCCCGCAAAACCAGTTTCCTTCGCCATAGCTGTAAAGCTAGTTGTGTTCGATACTATTTCAGAATCTTCTATCGTTAATCTCGTATTCTGTGAATTTCCTGATTGAGAAAAATTTTGAAATGGTTCCGGACTATTTTCCCGACTTATTAAATTGTTTTCCACTTCATTATTCACCATACTGTTGTCCTGTGTTGGCGAGTTCGCCATGTCAACAATTTCGTCATTCTGACTATCCATCATTTTTGCCTTTTTCATTGATCGCGTAATCATTTACAAAACATACAAAACTCGTCACTATATGAAAATTACACACAATGACACTTTATCTCCAACAATACCATTCACACGAAATGTTTCCCTCAAACACGATTAATCGAAGAATTGAAATAATTGCACTAATTGTCAAACCCGTAGACAAGACAACAGAAATGAAATTTTGCAAAAAAAAAAATACCATTAGAAGAATGACAATTACCAAATCTACACATGCAATATAGACTACAATTACTAAACTACAAATTACTACAACAATCCTACTGTCTACTATTTCTACAATCAGAAGAATTCCAAGGGACGATCCGAAGCAGCGGTCGCCACGTGCATGGGGGCTTAATTAAAATAGAATGCAAATAATTTTGGTAGCTGTCTGTCCGATTACGAAGTCTCGTAAACGGTTGGCCCTGACTAGTATTATTACGCTATCTGACTGCATAGAACAATAACAAAGAATGAAATGGAAATTTTCATTAACACAATCAATTAATTAAGTCCGCAGCAACTATAAAACCTACGAAACCAAAGCACAAGTGTAACTGTTCTGTGTGTGGAAGTATGACTCAACGTACGCATCTGGCACGGTTCTTCTTCAACAACACAAGAAATTTTAAATATAATTTATACTGAATTAATTAAAGAAAATAGTAATACCATAATTACTCAAGAAAACCAGAATTACACTCTAATACAAGAACACAAGCCAGATGCTTTGTTGACTGAACCTGTAGTGACGCATTATTCAGGACATTGAAATAATGAGAAAGAAAAGAAAAGTAGTTTGTTACCTTAATTTATATTGATGAAAAGCACTCTAGACATTACAATCTCTCCACACCGACTCGCTGCTATCACATCTCAACAAGAACTTTTCAGTATCACATCTCAGCAAGCACTGCCTCCTAGCTCATCTCAACAAACACTCCTCACTACGACATCTCAGCACTGACTACCACGAGTTCTCCCAAAGCACTGCCCGCTACGAGTTCTCAATAATCACTGCCAGTGGAGGCGGCGGAACAATGCTCTCTAGCGCGATCTCTGGCGCTGTGGCTCAGTGTAGCCACCTTTCAAGGTTTATGACTTGCTGCTGGACAAACTTCTTGGAACAGTCTACAAGTTCTTCCACTTTATTGACATAGCTTTAATACGTTTAGTAACCTTTCTGTCCGTAATTTTGTGTTTCCTTTTGAAAGTTAATAGCCAAATTTTTTAGCTTCCCTGCCAAGTTCAAACTTCTGACATTTCACGCTCCGACTTGTAGAACATTATCCTTTCGTTGGTTATTAAAAATTTTTCTCATTGGTGTGCCCTCAAGGAGATCCCAATGGGGATACTAGTCCGAAATCTTTTTCAAGTGGAGAGATCATCAGAACACTGTTTCAGTTATAATCAGAACGAGGTTGACTTCTTACAGCGGAAGTCATCGGCCGCCATAGGCGATGGTTTTTACTCCAGTTTAGACAGTCTCCTGTCGTTTCTTGATACAGGATAGAGGGAAGACAGGGGGTATAAGGTCAGCCTGCAATTTACAAGTGGTACGAAGCAACTGCAGAAACGCAAATTCCATTGAAGGCAGGTAAATGATTTGGATCAGCGCCAAGCACTGTTAGACGGAATCTACGAGAGGTGAGGATTTTCGGACTCGACTGGATGCTTGCAGCAGGAGATTCGAGGAATTCAGAGATCTGTTAAACATTGTTTATATGTGATCAGAGTAACTATAACACTGAAAGCTAATTCTAAACATTAGAAAAAGCAAGGGAGGCAATTGGTTGGACAATGGCTGTTAGTGTCTAATGGCTGGCTCTGAGAACTATGGGACTTAACATCTATGGTCATCAGTCCCTTAGAACGTAGAACTACTTAAACCTAACTAACTTAAGGACAGCACACAACACCCAGTCATCACGAGGCAGAGAAAATCCCTGACCCAGCCGGGAATCGAACCCGGGAACCCGGGCGTGGAAAGCGAGAACGCTACCGCACGACCACGAGCTGCGGACAGTTAGTGTCTAAAGTCACGGGGCAGGTGCTAACACAAGTAGCGTACACCACCAACTAATTAAGTTCAAAATTGAGATCAGCTCTCCAAGTGAGGAAAACAAGCATGTCGGGGCATACCGAGGATGGCCACGAGCGACAAGGAGTCGGCGCCCCAGCGATCTGACTGAGAACTCTCTCCGAAAACAAAAACATGGGTTTTCAAGGAATCGTGGAGGCGCACCATTTCTTCCTTCCTGCAGTGGAACCACCAAGTCACCGGCGCTTAACGATCTTCGGCTAATGTGGAAAGTCGTTTTGCACCTACAGTGGCCAACCACATGTACAGGGGGTGGGCAAAATAATATGAGCACCTGACATATACAGAATATTTACTTACTAATAAGGAATTGGGCCACCATTGGCTTTGGGAACAGCTACGACTCTTCCCAGGATAGCTTGTCTCATTCTTGTGCCAAAATATGCGACAACTGTTTTAACAATGTAGGGCCTGCAGATCTGTTCCTCAGTCTGTACTCAAAGACTGGTAACCTTTCAGTGATGTTGAGGTCTGGCAACTGCGCTGGCCAGGGAAGCTGTTTAGTGATATTATAATCCTCCACAAATGATTCCTGAACCTTTTGACTTTTGTGTGGGCGTATTATCATCTTGGAATATGGCAATTTTCGGCAGCAGCATGCTAGTTATACTAAGCACGTCGGTGTAGAGAGTGTCGAGATATTCATACGTACTAATCCGGAAAGTGAGGGCAATGACAGGATAAGCTGAATACCACGACGGAGCCGGCCAAATCGTTACGGAATCTCGCCTATACTTGACTATAGGAAGCAAGCAGGCCGGATCGTAGACTTATTTTCGTAAATAAACCAAGCCGTTTTTGGAAAACAGTGTAAACGATGATTCAGCGGACCATACCACATTCTTCAAGTCGTCAGGTGTCCAGGTTTTATGGTAGCCGCATAGCGTTGGCTTCCAACAATAAGCGTTTCGCAATTGCAGATCATCCATGAATGTCAGCCTTGTGAAGCTCACACCGTGCTGTTTTTGTCGACATAGTGTCACTCAAATGAGTGTTGACTTCTGCAGTCACTTTTGCCGCAGTAGTTTTGTGTTGTCTGGCCACAACCCTTTTGAATAGTAGTCGTTCTCTGGCAATTAACTTCGACTTTCGTCCATTATTTCTGTTCGCCAACCATGTTTTACAATGTTTCATGTATCCAGTCGTTACCGGGGATACTGTCACCAGTGAAACCTTAAACAGTTCAGCCGTTTCCGTCTCAGATGGACCAGCTAACCGTACACCAACGGGTTGCCCTTTTTGGAAGTGTGAGAGATCACACATTTTACTGATCGCTTGTGATCACTGTCGCTGAAGAAAGTGTATAACACACTGGAAGATAACCTTCAAAACTTGTGCACTGCAGCCGTGTCACAGTAATTACACGTATGCAGCGGTGCCAGCATCCAGCAAGATGTACTATGTAGCGTGGTGTTCACATTATTTTGTCCACCCCCTGTAGATTCCTCCCATACTCCTACTCGACAGGTAGAGATGCTTCTAGATTTTATATTAACAAACTCCAAGTTTGGTATCAACAGTTTTCAGCTGAAGGTTAAACGTCGTTACCACTCCTATTTTCTTCTGTAGCATAATATCTCAGTTGCTTCGGTTCTCTTCTGTTCTGTGTTCTCCACAATCCATGTTTCACTACCATACAATTCTGTGCTCCAAACGTTCATTCACAGAGATTCCTTCCTTAAATTAAGGTCTATGCCTGATACTTGTAAACTTCTCCTGATATAGAATGCCCTCTTTACCTGTGCATGTCCTTCTTCCCTCGTCCGTCTTGGATTATTTTGCTACCAAGGTAGCAGAATTCATTAAGTTTCTCATTTCTGCCACTTCTTATCACTTTCGTCTCTCTCCTGTCGTATTCTGTAGTCATTAGTCTGTCAGTTCCATTTAACACATCCTGTAGAACTTACCCACTTTCACTGAGGATAGGAATGTCGTCAGTGAATCTCGTCATTGATATACTTCCGCTTGAATGTTAATCTCACTCTTGAAGCATTCTTTTTTTCCATCATTGCTTTTTCTATGTACCGATTGAACATTAACGGCGAGACACTGAATCAAGGTAACATCATATTGAAGCTGAATATTTAGTTCTTGATCTTCCAGTCTCACTGTTCCCTCTTGGATCTATATCGTTGAATGTTATTTCCAGGTCGACGAATATTATGAGCGAGTCTTGATTTCCCATCAGTCCTGCTCCCATTATCATGCGCAATGGTAGACCTGGTGTCTTTATTTTTTTCTAAAGCCAGACTGATCTTTGTCTCACAGACCCCTAGCTTTCCATTTCTGTGTGTATTATTCTTGCCAGAAGCTTGGATACATGAGCTGTTAAGTTGACTGTGCAACAGTTTTAACACTTACCGCCTACTGAACCTCATGGATGATACTTTTTCTGAAGTCTGTTGGCAAGTCGTCTGTTTCAGTCATTCTACGCACTAACTTGAATAGTCGTTTGGTTGCCATTTCCCATTATTTTAGAGAGCCCGATGGATATTGTCTGTCTTCTGCCTTATTTTATCCTAAGCTTTCCAGAAGTCTTTTCAGTTCTAGTACTGGATCCCTTATCTCTTCCGTATCTACTTCCAATCCAATTTCTATCATGTTATCGTACAAGTCCTGTTTCTCATAGAAGCCCTCAATATACTGTTGCCAACCATCCTCTCCTTCCTCTGCGTTTGCCGGTGTAATACCCATTGTAGTCTTAACGTTGCCACCCTCTCTTTTAATTTCACCAAAGGTTGTTTTGATTTTAGTGTATGTTGAGCCAGTCCTTCTGGCGATCATTTCTTTATTTATTTCTTCATATTTTTCCTATGGCCACTTCGCCTTGGCAGCCCTGCTCTTCTTATTTATTTCAATCCTAAGTGATTTATTTGTTGTATTCTTGTCTTTCCCTGAACATTTCTGTTCTTACTTCTTTCGTTGATCACTTACCAAGGTTTCTTCGCATGACTCTTCTTTCTAATTATGTTTTTCCTGCCAAAATCTGGGGTTGCTGTTTTTTGGAGATGCCTACAGTTTTGAACTTATGTGCCTATTGTGGTATTTCTTATTGCAGTACCAACAACTGGAGTGAAATTGAAACTCGTCTCTTATTCCACAAGTACTTCAGTATGCCACTTCTTCTCACATCGGTTTTGCCGTATGATTCTCGTCTTTATTAAATTGTAATCTGAGTCTATGTCCTGTGTGTGCCTTACAATCCATTGTCTGATTTCGGAAACTCTGTATTACCTTGATGTACTTAGCTGCAATCTTCATGCCTCTCTGGGCCCTTTTCCAGTATACCTCCTCCTCTTGTGGTAGTTCAACAGATAATTTGCGATTACTAGCTTAAATATATTGAAGAACCCAATTAGTCTCTCTTCCCTGGCATTACCTTTCAAGCCCATATTCTCTCATTGCTCTTTCTTCTGCTCCCTCTTCTACAGCTGGCTACCAGTTCCCCTTGACAGTTAAACCTTTTTTCCCTTTGTGCACTGAATTACCCGTTCAGTGTCCTCAGATGCTTCCTCTATCTATTCATCTTCTTCGTGCGACGTCGGCATGGGTACTTGAACCATCGCTATCGGAGTTGGTTTGATGTCTAAAATGATGAGAACAACCACATCACTGAACTGTGAGCTACTTCCTATTTATAACGAATCCTACTCCCGTTATACCAATTTTCTGCTGATGAAGGTGTTATGTCATATTCCTCTGACCTTAAGTGATATTTTCTTCTTATTTTACTGACCTACACTATAACCAGATTGAGCTTTGGCATTTCTCTTTTCAGATTTCCTAGCTTCCCTACTATGTTCAAACATCTGACATTCCACTCTCCAACTTGCAGTGTGTTACCCTTTCGCCGTTCATTCCATTTTTATCTCTTGGAATCTCCCCCTTGGGAGTCCCCTCTCAATGGTCCGAGAAGGGGGAATACCGGAAATCTATTGACAGTACACAGATCATCATGACACTTTCAATTTCAGTCCACATGTCCTTTGGATACACCTTAATTTTCTATAACACAATTGATTCCATTACCTCCTGCCCTCATTCCGTTGATATCTGCTGATTCTTTCCCCTTATAGGACAGCCTCCCTCCCACAGGCCAAGAGAAGGTGCTTTTAGAGATCTTCATATGTTAAAAAGTTTTCAATCTTCTAGTTGTTAGAAACGTTCTTGAACACTGATGCTAAAAATTTCTTGTTTCTTTCAATACGAAACTATGATGTAAGAGTGTGTACAATGAGACTGAAGAACTTCACAGCATTGAACTAAATGAGACAGGACCTAACCTGGGAGATGATAAGTACTAATCAGATGTACTACTTCGTAATGTGAGCAGAGTTGTTCCAGTGGTGTTAATACGTCTAGGTATGCCGGCTAGGACAGTGAATAGCAGAAGACATGAGGTTAGAGGTAAGCTCAGCAGGATGGAAGCCAGTCCTTCTCTATGTTGTGGGAAGGAAGGATATGATGGTAAAGAACGAAGGAATAAGCAAGAAGTGGTAGAAAGGAAGGAGTTTGACAAGACAGAAAGGATAAATACAATGGCAGATATCAGCAACTAACTGCAAGTGCTGAAGTTGGAGGAACGTACGGAAGGAGCGCAGGTGGAGGCAAAGTAGTCTAGTCTATTATACATTCGCTTCTTCATCTTGCTCTTCTTTCAGTATGAATGTATCGTTGCACGATAGTTCCCTCCTCGCTATGTGGTAAAGGTATAAATGGTCGCTCTGTACAACAACTTCTTGGAAGTGATAGTCACGCTGGTAATCTATCGCATTGGCATTCCGAATGTGACTGGATGAAGAGGCCAGGTCTTCTGCTTTCCAGGATGGTTCTGGTGGGAAATCACATGCAACACGGAGTTGCTGAGTAATAAAGTGCCATTTCCAATCGCTCAGAGTTACTGACACCAGCCATCAATCCTACAAACTATTTCGAATGCTCTTTGCTCTTTACTCAGGAAATCATCCATATAACAAATGTTTTCACTGCCACCCTCAAGTAAGTACAGCATTAAGGATATTCAACTCAATTAAAATACAATGAAGCGCCAAAGAAACTGGTATAGGCACGTGTATTCAAATATAGACATATGTAAACAGGTAGAATACTGTGCTGCGGTCAGCAATGCCTATATAACACAAGTGTCTGGCGCATTTGTTAGATCGGTTACTGCTGGTACAATGGCAGGTTATTAAATTAGTTTTAAAGTGGTGTTATAGTCGTCGCACGAGCGATAGCATGCAGCATCTCCGAGGTAGCGATGAAGTGGGGAGTGTACAGTGAATATCAGGAATCAGGTATAACATCAAATCTCTGACATCGCTGCAGCCAGAAAAAGATCCTGCAAGAATGGGACCGAGAGTAATAGGGCAACAAGGACATCACTCCTTTTGCAAGTTTGGGTTCCCTTCATCAGGAGCAAGTATGAACTCAGTTGGCATACCTATTGTTCTCCTTTGATTGAAAGTTCATTAACCTATTATCCTGCTAAGAGGAATAAGACCCTCTGGAGGTAATCCATTCTTTTGATTAACAGGTTATTACCCCCTGGGGATAATCTTTCTTTTTGACTGACCGGTCCTCAACCTATTGTTCTCCTCCCTCCTCCTCCTCTTCCTTCTCCTCCTCTGTCTCCTCCTCAACCCTCAACACTGCCTCCTCCACCAACCCTCAGGAACGTCCCCTCTCCAATACAATCACACTTTTGATACCAATTTGATTGATTAATTAATTAAATCGATAAATTAATTAAATCCACACTCTGGCAAACACCCCTCTCCCCCCTCCGCTCTTGCTCCCGCAAGTTGGCTGGGAAAAGACGCTGTAGATCGGTCATTTGGAAGGAATTCGATTGGAGTGTATGGTATACTGCTTAAAATATACAATATGTGCAACTGCTTATTCAAATAATTTATAGGATTCAAGGCGGTGTATCTAATATAATCTACATATAGTTAGATAAATTATCAGGAAATTGATTGCAGCATATTGAGTATTGTTTAAACAATTTAGACAATGTGTGGAGTATTGTTTATTTAAACAATTTATCGGATTCAAGGCAGTATATGGAATATAGTTAATTTCTTTAGTTAAAGAATTTGTCAGGAAATCGATTGCAGTGTATGGAATATTGTTTAAACAATTTCAAAAATGTGTGAACTACTGTTTAGTTAAACAATTTGCGCAATGTAATACAGTGTTTGGAAAATAGTTTATATATCTGGTTAAGGTATTAGTTGGGAAATTAGCTGCAGTGTATGGAATACTGTTTGTTTCAAACATATGGTGTTCGGAATATAGTTTATTTAAAGAATTTGCCAGGAAATCAATTGCAGCATGGAATATTCAAAGAATTGACGTCCTTTCCATTATGACCGCGTTTGGTAACGCTAAGTAGGCTTAGTTTATATCTGCTGACGGAGTCAGGGATGTTAAGGCTCTTATTATTTATTTTCCTCACTTTTCGAAGCACACTGGTGTCTAAGCACAGAGTGAAAAAGCAGAACAATTACTTATCTAAGAGTTCATGACATATTGCGCAACCCACTGTCATTTGCGGGACGGGCAAATAACTAGAACCTCAGCGGCCAACTATTTGTTTTACAGATCGGAAACATACAGCGGTGGTATTTGCACTGACAGTTAAACCCTGCCAAAGTGGTTTACAGATTGTGCATGAATGGAATGACGTGCAGTATAGTAGCCTCCATTTGGGGTCTCCTGTGAGTGTCTCTATCTTCATGTCACTACAACGAGGTTCAGAAGCGCCCAGTGTCGAATTACGGATCAAGTTGCTAAATACCACGGACCACATATCGACCTCCCTTGATCTCGTGACCCCTCAGACAAAGCATCAAGTTGCGTCATTTTGTTAATTGGGAAATTCTAGACTCACTTCCTGTGTCTGAATTTCTCAAGAGGCCACTCCTTGATTGTGTGTGTGAACCAACATCCCGAAACACGCAGACGGAGTTTTGCATCTGTCCTCAGAATAATGTGTTCCTACTGGTTAATGCAGGAGACAAAGGGAGAGCTGAAACAGCTTCGATATCAGAAATAGAATGAAATAAGCCATTATCAATACTCTTCCAGATTAATTGCTTAACAACTTACAGCAGTCAAATAGATCGCTTAAAACACTCACCTTCGCCATACGATGGTCCTCCTTCGTAATAAAACATTGTTCAACGTTTGAATCTCACTCACAAATATTATGCAAATCAAGTAGCGCAATTTCCGTCACAAATACATTGTGGCGCTAAATACATCTGATGTCTTGTAAGCTTCCTTGTACGCGTCCACTAAACATATCTGATGAAAAAAAACGAAAAATCGGGAAGGTCACACAAACTCACGCTCGCCGTCGGCCATCTACAGCGTAGCCCCTGTCCGCACAGACTGGGAGAAGGAGACACCACGCCCGAACGCCTGCGTGAACGCAGTACGACTATCGGAACTGTGATCGGGTCTTGAAAAGTACTTTAGGATTCCTAAAGTGTTTCTCTCCGCTACATTCGGAGGGTTCCACTGCGTGATAGAGACAACAGCCAATACCATTGCAAGACAGGGTCCACTGCAATACACTTAAGCCATGATGCCGGCCGCGGTGGCCGTGCGGTTCTGGCACTGCAGTCCGGAACCGCGGGACTGCTACGGTCGCAGGTTCGAATCCTGCCTCGGGCATGGGTGTGTGTGATGTCCTTAGTTAGGTTTAAGTAGTCCTAAGTTCTAGGGGACTTATGACCTAAGATGTTGAGTCCCATAGTGCTCAGAGCCATATGAACCAAGCCAAGCCATGATCCAGTCCGTAGCAATAAGCTGTCATTGCTAGATGTCGGAGACAGCTGTAAACACTTGTACATCTCGCGCATTTGAACATATCCACCACAGCCGCAGTCGCAGGCTTGGATGCACATGTATCCCAGAGTGCACCACTCCCGTCCATGGAGAGCACATGGGGATGATTTGAGTGGTAATAAATCGTATATTATCAATATGTCCAGCGCAAACGACCATCATTTTGAATCTTTTCTCACGTAACACACACAAATTGGTTTCTGCTGCGGAAGTCTCCCATGACCCAGAGTAGACCTGAGTTAGCTTTCGATTGTGGATCCACCACGCTTTATTTCACGAGCGATCTTGGGGTTGAGATCCCCAATATACCCCAATCCGGATAGAATCTGGAGGTGGATCTGCTGCACGTTACATCCAGGGCGATGTTCAGAGGCGGATCCACAACACTGATCTGGGAGGAGGCTCGAAAGTCGACCAACCATGCTTTACGTCCGGACATGTGTTCTATCTTCGATGCTGGATCCACCAGCGGGAAGACCGGGTCATGGGAGGCTTCTGCAACACATGCACGGACAAAGACATACAAAAAGCAGAGCAAACGCACTACAATTGTAGAATATGTGGCTGGAGGTGACTGGACGCATTCGCGAACAATGCTACACTATGCCGGCCGACTAGAAAAGTGTATTCGCGTTAGGTGTTGGCAGTGTAATACATTTACAAGCAATTTTGGAATACAGAAGGAGAAGTGATGTCATTATTACGTGGGTAGAAGTGGCATAAAATCGATGAAATTACAAAAACTGATGGAAAATACATATAAAGTGAGAGAAATTGGCGGAGTACTTTCATGTCTTCTGCTTGGTGCAGAACAATTCTTGTACATGGGAACGAATATGCAACAGCAAGAGGAATACGAGAAAACGTTGCGATGGACGCTCCAGAAATCATGGAAACAGTCGTTTTTTTTTTCGTTGAGGCAACATTCTACAGCATGTCTATTGTCATAATAGTGATACACGCAACTTTACTGCTGTCTTTAATGCTTTCCTGGAAAAAAAGAGAACCATCTTCCTCTAATTGTACTTCCATCTGTGTTAGAGGATGACCGAGAGTGGATGGAGTGATTGGTTGAGATGGAGTTGTAACGAGATATTAATTAATGGTAGTCTGATGATGCATTCTGGAGATAGAGGTGGGGGCATGTTGCTGCAGGTCAGTTGACCATCTTTTACATTGTTCTATAGGGGTGCATCAGTTGTGTGACACAACCTGCTTTCGACTTATGTACCACTGCGTGTTCTGTGTGTGACTTAGAGCAATTTCTACTTCGGAAGTTAACAGCAAGTCTCTCGGTCATCAGAGGACTTCCGTCTCATATGTGATGAAACATATCCATCCTGTTTTGACACATTCCTCTTGACAAACGAAGAACTATACAACGTAAACCATTCACTTGCCACATCTTGGGCATAAAATCGAGTTTTCAGTTTCATAGCTATGGTGATTGTAAGTTAGCGACAGGTATTTGTGAGGTACTGCACCCCCCGTGTATACACCTGCTTTACAGACGTCCTGTTTACGAAATTAGTGGCGGCATGACGTGCAATTTTACATTTCAGGCGCAGCTGTTATGAGTTTGACTCTTTCTTTGTAAGAGGCATTCTCCGTTACTAACGATCATTTTGTGTAGGATTGATGCGAGCACAGTATGATTTCTGAACCATGACTGGATGTGAACAGTGAGCTATACACCTCTGGAAAGCTATATTGTGCATGTATCACAAAGAATAGATGTTTTAAGGAATAGTTTTTTTCATTTTACATTGCGGCAGCCATAGTTTATCGCAGAGGAACCTGCAAGAAGAAAGTATGTCATGTGCTGGAGATATATTTCTTACATTTGGATAGTAACAGCATTACATTCCTCACAACTGATAGGTTGTTAACAAGAATGATCTAATATTATAACGTGTTTTATGTGCAGAACCGTGTAGCCTTAACAGTGTGAGTTATTTTCTTACCAGTACCTTCTTGCTACTGACCCCAGACACTAGAACAATACTTTATAATTGATAGCTCAGTTCATTTACGTAAAATGCTTAATACTTAGTCCATCCAGTACTCCATCATGCATATAAACCTCTGTTTCTTCTTCTTCTTAACCGTCTGCTGTATCATCACAACACTTTCATATCTGCTATACACCGAAAAGGGTGCTAACGTCCTCGACATATGTGGATCTGGAGAAATCTTGTGCTCTCGGATGGATGCGAGACAGCAGTTACGGACTTGGCTAACTCCATTCCTTCACGAGATGTGGAATGTAGCGGTCTTCTTCTGGTCAGCTGCAGATTAAATCAGTGACAGTGCAGTAGCGAGAGTCGATCAAAGACAATGAGAGGAGATCTTTCAGTCCCTAACTTTATGATAAGAAAGCGAGAATGCTCCGTGAGCTCCATGCATATGGGGCAAGATCGTAATTTATGCATTATGATCGAAATGCTAGGAACTGTTGATCGCTGCCAGCTATAGTTTGGCGTATATGTTCAAGAATTAACAATGAATAGACGTACCACACAGTCATTTTTCTAAATTCACCATGGTATTCGCAATGTAGTGGAGGGGTGGGTTAGCGATGATACACAAACTGGGAAGCATGTTGCCGTGTCACTGGTCAGTGTTGTAAAAAAACTGGTAAAATGGCGAAAACTGATTGCACGGTCAACTGTGATGCTTATTATTACAGTGCATCGGTAGTGTGTTTTCAGTCCCATCTGTCCACTGGTACTCTATTGACTGACTGACTCACTTGTTTGAGTTGGACGAAGAGTTTTGGTGGTGGGGCAACACTTTCTGTGGATGGCTAGCACTGGAACACTGATCACATACAATACAGCAATGTGACGAATCAATCGAAACCGAACACAGGGCCATCAGCTAGCCTGTCACTGTGAAAGAGTTTAAATGTAGAGGGACACAATCACCATCGGACAGCAGTTTGGAATTGCTCTACAATGCCGCAAAACTCTTTCACTTTGCTTATGTTGCGACTGTCTTTTATTTCAATCACACAGTGTTTGTTGTGGGAGCAGCAACAACAACATGATTTACACTGTGCAATATCTAGTTTTATTAACGTCAGTTTAGAACCTGACAAAGACCTCGAAGCTGTGGCGGAAAAAACAAAATGTGTGGCAGTGTAAAAAGTGTGTTAGAGCATAAAAAACAATGTAACAAACAACAAAACAGGGAACCTCTCTTGCGATTGATAGTCTGTGGAATATAGGCCTCTTACAGTACAGGCGATAAAACTTTACACAGGTCTGTGCATGCGATTTCTATCACTGGCCACCAGCTCCACTGGATCTATACCTGTATATTTAACAGGATCAGCACATAGCTCTATGCTGGTACACTGATGGTATTTGTTTTCGGTATATCTGGAGGGAGAGATCTGTGAAAATCTTAACGAGTTCTCTGTCGAAGTTAGCGGAGCTTCTATTGTTCGTAATTTTCCTCTGTTGAATTCTACAGAGTAACGATGATAGAATGTTTGGGCGACAGACGTGGACGCAGTCTGAGAGACGTAGATCTGCTTCAGACTGTAGTACCTGTAACATGTTGAGTCTTCCTAATTTTCCCGGTAAGAAATACCACCGTAACTGTTCATATTGTCTTTTATACTACCTTTTGTTGCAGAAGAAAGCTTCGGTTTGGCTCTGACCTTACACATCGTGCTTTTCCATCGAGTGTTCGAGTGGTCGAAAAAACGTCCCTGTTGCATTAACTCAGATTATCCTCTTCGTGCACAGGTTGTAGAAGGTGGTACTTATAGCGCTTTCCGACTTCTGCTCAGTTTCGACTTAAATTGGAACGATCACAAGTGCAAAGCTGCCAGGGTGGTGGGGAGCGACTGAGGAACAGTCGCAAGATGCTTAGGGACTGTCTAAACACCTTAAGTTTAACTGTAGCTGATAGGTTCGAGAAAGGTGACTCATTTCGAGATATGAGAGTGCCACAAATATGATACGCTAGTGGCGTAATATTAAAAGACATCTCTATAGGATCCAACGCAAGTATGTGACTGAATGGAAAGAGCTGATTCCAAATCGAATGCGGCAGTTCTACCAGAAAGGGTAACACTATCGGCGACTCCCGTGTGTACCAGTACAACTAAGACAGGTTTTTACGCATTGCGACGGTAACATAGTCGTTGTGACCGTGTTTTTAATAGCGCAGTCCTTGCGCATAATGTCTGTTGCCGGCGGTAGAGCCCTAAAATCCTTCCATGCTCAGCTTCGTTGGCGGAGCTACGATACTACTCGTATGTTCCCATTTCCACCAAGTGGCCAAAAGATGGTCCTGTTGCATCAACTCAGCTCAACCTCTTTCTACATTGGTTTCAGAAGGTGCTGGATATAGCGCTCTCCGACTTCCGTTCAGTTCCGACGTCAATTGCGACGATCACATGGGCGAAGCTGCAAGTAGGCCGGAGTAGAGACCAAGAAACAGTTACAAGATGCAGAGGAATTGTCTAAAACCACGCTGGAGTTCTGATGTAGCAGCTATAGATGACTCGTTTTGAGATGGGAGAGTGGCACGAATATTATTCGCCAGTGTCTGTAATCATTAAAAGATGCCTCTATTGTACCTAGCTCTATTATGTGGTTGAATGGTAAGAGTTGATTCCAAATCGCTGACAGAATTTCCATCAGAAAGCGTTAGACTATCAGCGACTTTTGTGTCCATGTAGAACCAAGACCGCTTTCTATGCTTGGTGACGGTAACATAATCGTTGAGATCGTGTTTTTAATAGCGCTTTTACTTACGTGTAATGTATGTTGCCGGCTCTAGAATCCTTCTATGGTCAGCTTCAAATGTCGGTTCTCAATAGTGCACCTCGAAAAGAACATCGACTTCCTTCCAGGAATTCCTGGACAGTGTAATGCGACTCCTGGAAAAGAAAAGTTACTCGCCATGCAAAGTGACCCTCATGATCAATTTAATTAATTAACCTATCAATTTGAGATCAATGATTAGCTGTCTGGTGGGTGAAATCGATGGCTATTGCACCACAGCTATGATTCTTCACTTTGTGTTTATTTCTTTGCGGCGATATCTTGCAACGATATTTCAATCGTCCACGTGTACAGGGAGAGACAACCATGGTAATAAAATCAGATGTCTTACCGAATTTGTAAAGTAATACATAGTGTAAAACTTACATTTCCAGTTTCTCTGAGCTGTTACCTTAAGAGACTTCGTATGTGGGGAGACATTTGGTTACCTTAAGAGAGAGTTAGAAAGTGAGAGAGCGTCCTGTGACAATGGTGGATCTTAGCACACCGTCATGAGTCAAAATTGAGTTTAGTATTCAAATGGTTCAAATGGCTCTGAGCACTATGGGACTTAACATCTGAGGTCATCAGTCCCCTAGAACTTAGAACTACTTAAACCTAACTAACCTAAGGACATGACACACATCCGTGCCCGAGGCAGGATTCGAACCTGCGACCGTAGCGGTCACACGGTTCCAGACTGAAGCGCCTAGAACCGCACGGCCACACCGGCCGGCCGAGTTTAGTATTGTAGTCCTGTGATGCATCACATGACAAATAAGGAAAGATATTTTTCTACTTGATGAAAAAATACCGTCCGTGATTTTCACAACTAGTAACGATACTTTAGCGACGTGAAAACGCGTGTGTTGACCGTTTCTTCTATCTTCTTAAACAACTCGCATAAGCGGCAGGAATCTACAATTCGCGTGAGAAATTCGAGGTGTGTGGTCAACAATAACGTTGCCTCGGATTGGGCAAAGTGGGTTTTTTAAACTAGTGGGTCTATATCGGGGCGGAATTATTTAGAATTACTGTGTACGTACAAGTTGCACTTGCTTGTTTCGCAGTGTATCGCGGCTGGCTGCAGCAGCGGTCACGGGGAGTCGGCAACCGGAAGCAATGGATTAGCTCAGCTTTTGACGTCTACAAAGAGGGCCGGCGAAGTGACCAGTGTGCTGGGTGAGCGCTACAGAATAAATGGAATGAGCCATGTGGAAACTCTTCAGATACGATTTGAAAGCGCGTGGATTACTCCAACGATCTTGGAATTCTTGTGGTAGCTTATTGAAAATGGATGCAGCAGTATACTGCACACCTTTCTGCACAAGAGTTAAGGAAGTCCGATCCAAATGCAGGTTTGATTTCTGCCGAGTATTAACAGAGTAAATACTGGTTATTCTTGGGAATAAGCTATTATTGTTAACAAGAAATAACAGTAAGGAACATGTATATTTACAGGCTAATGACAAGATACCCAGACTGCTGAACAGGGGTCGACAAGAGGTTCGTGAAATTACACCACTTATTGCCCGATCCGCCTGTTTCTGAGCCAAAATTATCCTTTTATAATGGGAAGAGTTACCCCAAAATATAGTACCATACGACATAAGCGAATGAAAATAAGCAAAGTAGACTAATTTTCGTGTGGAACGATCACTCACTTCAGATACTGTTCGAATGGTAAAAATGGCAGCATTAAGTCTTTGAACAAGATCCTGAATGTGGGCTTTCAACGTCAGTTTACTATCTATCGAACACCTAGAGCTTGGGGCTGTTCAGTTTCACTAATCATATGCCCATTCTGCGAAATTGAAACACCAGGTTTTGTTGAATTGTGTGTTAGAAACTGTACAAACTTAGTCTTACTGTGATTTAGCATTTGTTTATTTTCTACAAGCCATGAACTTACGTCATGAACGGCACTATTTGAAACCAAACCAGTGTTGCACACATCCTTTACTACCAAGGTAGTGTCACCAGCAAACAGAAATATTTTAGAGTTATCTGTAATACTAGAGGGCATATCATCTATATAAATAAAGAATAAGAGTAGTCTCAACATTGATCCCTGGGGCACCCCCCTCCCCCCCCCCCCATTTGACCATAACCCACTCAGACCCCACATCTCAGCCATTCTCAACACTGTGAATAATGACCTTTTGCTGTTTGTTGCTAAAGTAAGAGGTGAACCAATTGTGAGTTACTCCCCAAAATACAGGCCTGAAATGTAAAGTACCGTACTTAATTATTCTGCCAGGCACTCCATCATATCCATGAGAGTCCTTAGTCCTCAGTGATTTGATTATGGACTCAATCTCACTAATGTCTGTATCACAGAGGAGTATTTCAAACATCAGTCTCAGAAAGGCATTTGCAAAGAGAGTTACATGATTCCCAGTAGAAACAAAATTTTTATTTAATTCACCAGCAATGCTCAGAAAATGATTGTTAAATACTGTACATATATCTGATTTATTAGTAACAGAAATATTTTTAGTATGAACTTACTTTATATCGCCGACCCTGTGCTGCTGACCAGACACTCTTTTCACAGCTGGCCATATGGTTATAATTTTATCTTGTGAATTAGCAATATGTGTACCACAAACTCTTTGCCTTCTTAATAACATTTTTAAGCACCTCACAGTACTGTCTGTAATGGGCTACTATACCTTGATTGCGACTACTTCCTACATTTTGAAATAATCCCGCTTTGTTCTACATGCACAAGCCATGATACAGAACGCAGCATGTCATTCTCAATGGAGAGAAATCTTCCGAAGTAAGAGTAATTTCCGGCGTGCCGCAGGGGAGTGTCATAGGACGGTTACTATTCACAATATACATAAATGACCTTGTGGATGACATCGGAAGTTCACTGAGGCTTTTTGCAGATGGTGCTGTCGTGTATCGAGAGGTTGTAACAATGGAAAATTGTACTGAAATGCAGGAGGACCTGCAGCGAATTGACGCATGGTGCGGGGAATGGCAATTGAATCTCAATGTAGACAAGTGTAATGTGCTGCGAATACATAGGAAGATAGACCCCATATCATTTAGCTACAAAATAGCAGGTCAGCAACTGGAAGCAGTTCATTCCATAAATTATCTGGGAGTACGCATTAGGAGTGATTTAAAATGGAATGATCATATAAAGTTGATCGTTGGTAAAGCAGATGCCAGACTGAGATTCATTGGAAGAATCCTAAGGAAATGCAATCCGAAAACAAAGGAAGTAGTTTACAGTACGCTTGTTCGCAAACTGCTTGAATACTGCTCAGCAGTGTGGGATCCGTACCAGATGGGGCTGATAGAAGAGATAGAGAAGATCCAACGGTTGCGCTCTTCGTTACAGGATCATTTAGTAATCGCGAAAGCGTTACGGAGATGATAGATAAATTCCAGTGGAACACTCTGCATGAGAGACGGGCTTTTGTTAAAGTTTCGAGAACATACCTTCACCGAAGAGTGAAGCAGTATATTGCTTCCTCCTACGTATATCTCGCGAAGGGACCAGGGGGATAAAATCAGAGACATTAGAGCCCACACAGAAGCATACGGACAATCCTTCTTTCCACGAACGAGACTGGAATAGAAGGAAGAACCGATAGAGGTACTCAAGGTACCGTCCGCCACACACCGTCAGGTGGCCTGCGGAGTATGGATGTAGATGTAGATACCCTTATCCCACTAGTCAGCCAGTCATTCAGGCTGCCTTTTACTGCTACTACCCCATTCAGAACATTCTAATGGAAATCAACTTTCAAAGAGCAAGAGAAATGTATTACGGAAAGCATTATATTTGTCATTTACATTATCGACACTATAGACATCCACCCATTCTTGTTCTTCGCGAGGTTTAAAAAACTCTCTATTGAAGTTGGATTAATTTCCGTTGATAGTTTATAATTATATGTGACATTTGTTTGAGTACAAAAGCCTTTTAGTGTTAACATTTGTGCATCATGGTCTGAAAGGCCATTTACCTTTTCATTAATAGAATGCCCATCTAGTAATGAAGAATGAATAAAAAATATTGTCTATGGCTGAGCTAGTATTCCACTGCTCCCTGGTTGGAGAAAACACTGTCTGCATCAGATCATATGAATTTAGGAGATCTACCAAGATCCTTTTTCTTGCACCATCATTTACAAAATTATTATTGAAGACACCACTTATAAAGAGAATCAAGAATACTCTCTAGCTTGAGCAGAAATGCTCTGAAGTCAGACTTAGGGGACCTATAAACAACAATTAGAAGTTTAGTTTCACTAAATTCAACTTCCCCTGCACAACATTCAAATATCTGTTCAGTGCAGTGCCTGATACGTCTATGGACTCAAACGAAATACTATTTTTTACGTACATGGTCACTCCCCCACCCCGCAAGGAACTCCTTGAAAAACAGGCAGCTAATCTGTGTACTGGTAAAGGAAGCCTCTGAACTGTCAAATTATTTATGTGGTGCTCCGATATACCAATAATTTCAGAGTCAACATCTATAACCAGTTCTCTAACTTTATCTCAAATAACTCTTATATTTTGATGGAATATGCTAATTCCTTCTCTACTTGGAAACATGACATCCTTTGGAGGTGGGCCCTTAGTTATAGAGACTTTTTTTAAACAGGTATACCTACCAACTGACTTCAATCTAAAAAAGGTGCAGCTCTAACACCAACTACTACAGAAAGTTTTCCATGAGTGATCCCACCACCACCCACTACATTTTCATCTATAAGCTTTGCCCACCTCTCCTTCTCATTCCTACTGAAGTATGTAATTCGGACACTGGGTGGTTCTGAGCTTCGTTGCAGTGCCGTGACGACAAAGACACGCACAGGAGTCAAACAAAGGCTACTATACCGCACTTCATTCCATTCGTGCACGATCTGCAGACCTCTCGTGCAGGGCTTAATTGTCGGTACAATATGACTGCTGTATGTTTCCAATCTGTACAGAACATTTTGCCATTGAGATTCTAGTAATTTACCCATCTGCTGAAAGTCACGGTGGGTTTCGCAATATGTCATGAACTTGTAGATATATAATTGTTTAGATTTTTCCGTGTGTTCTTAGACACCATTGTGCTTCGAAAAGTGAGGAAAATAAATAATAGGCTTAACAGCAGATATAAACTAAACCCACTTAGCGTTACCAAGCTCGATCAGAATAAAAAAGCGCTGAAATTCTTTAAATATTTCATGCTGCAGTCGATTTCCTGACAAATTCTTTAAGTAATCTATATTTCCAACACCATATTGTGTCCTGAAAATTTAAATAAACACTATTCCGACGCTGCAGTCAATTGCCCGACAAATTCTTTAACCAAATAAATAAACTATATTCCAAACACTGTGTTCTATTGCGTAAATTAACTAAACAGTATTCCACAGATCGTCTGAATAGTTTAAACAATATTGCATACACTGCAATAGGTTTTCTTCCAAATGAGCGATCAACTGAGTCTTTTTCTTGCCAATTTTCGGGAGTAGGAGTAAGGTAGAGGGAGGGTTGGGGGCATTCCCAGAGAGTGGATTTAATTAATCAAATTGATATCAAAAGTGTCCTTGTATCTGGCAGATGGAGTTCCCTGAGTGTTGACGGAGGAAGAGTTGGTGGGGGAAGGAGGAGGAGAAGGAGGGGGGGAGAACAATAGGTTTAAAAACTGTCAAATTATCTCCAGGGGGTCATAAGTAGTCAAAAGCATGGATTATCCCCAGGATGTCTCAATCCTCATAGGTCAATGGCCTGTCAATTAAAGGACAACCATAGGTTTGTCCCTGAGTGCATACTTGCCCCTGATTTAGGCAACCCACATTGAAAAATGCACTACTACTACCAACGATGTCTGAAGAGAATCATTCAGCGTGACAGAAGTGTAACCCTCCCGGAATTTGCTGCAGATTTCAATAATGGGCAATCAACAATTGTCAGTGTGCGAACCATTCAACGAAACGTCATCGATATGGGCTTTCGGGCGGAAGGCGCACTCATGTACTGTTAATCACTGCTTGATAGAAATCCTTACGCCTCGACTGGGCCCGTTAACACCATCATTGGATTTTTGATGACTGGAAACATTTTACCTGATCGGTCGAGTCTCGTTTCAAATTTTATCGAGTGAATGAATACATGGACCCTGCATGTCAGCAGAGGGCTGTTCAAGCTGGTTGTGGCTCCGTAATGGAGTGGGGCATGTGCAGCTGGAGTTAGATGCGACTTCTGATACGTCTAAATAAGACTCTGACAGGTGACACGTACGTTAGCACCCTGTATGATCACCTGCATCCATTAACCTCCTTTGTGAATGGGTAATTCCAGCAGGACAATGCGACACCCCTCCAGAATTGCTACAAAGTGGCTCCAGGAGCACTCTTCTGAGTTTAAACACTCCCGCTGGGCACCAGACTCCACTGAGCGTATCTGAGATGTCTTGCGACGTGCTGTTCAGAACAGAACGCGACCCCCTCGTACTCATACGGAGACCATGAGTCCTGCAGGATCCATGCTGTCAGTTCCCTCCAGCACTATCTCAGACATTAGTCGAGTCCACGCCACGTCGTGTTGCGACACTTCTGTGTGCTCGTAGGGGCCCTACACAATATTAGGCAGGTGTACCAGTTTCTTTGGCTCTTCAGTGTAGTTTCGTACTGTACTGAGGTGCGGTTGGCGAGACGCATCTTAGCTGGACTTCTCCGTTCCCCAACTTCTCTGAGGGAGCTCTCCGCGTTGTTCTGGATCCGGCTGTGAAATTTTAAGTCTGCAGAACTGGTCTTGGGGCATTCAGGTTTGGCTATGAATAACAGTTTAATGCAAATGCTTTCAGCAGCTGCCACTTACATTTTAACGGCTTATTTCTTATATCTTGGACTGTTTAAAGCACTGTTGGTTTATCGGGGCATAGTCACACCCAATAATTGTGATTCATTCTAGTGGTTCCAGTTTGATGCCGACCAGTTAATACTGCAGTGCGCGTCATAGAACGCACTATTCCACATGTAACGAATGCCAGTATACTGGGAGAATTTTCTTTCGTTCTGGAATATCCAATTTTGACTGTATTCTTGCCCTCTCTGTTCCTCCTTTGAATATCCGAAGAAATTCACTGACAGCAGCAGACACTGCACGTTCCCTGTGCATGTATGTGTCGATTACGTGAAACTGATCTTATCTGTTGTGTTGTTGCTCCACCTTGGGCACGAGACTCGTTTCACTCCTGTGGGGTCCATGCGTAACCCATACCCTAATGTGATACATGTTGAACGGTTCATGCTATGAGACGGAATTTAATGATGTGATTTAAGTCTCTGTTTTTCTTCCTTTTCTTCGCCACGCTTTTGTAGAATAAATTGTATCCATTTGTTGATTATAAACCTTCCTCTCAAATTAGATATTCCTTTTATACCACACAATCCCTATTTCCCGTGCTGTTCAGTGCGCATATATCAACAATATCTGTGTTAGATGCACAGATAGTTGTGTCATGGAAAGGAATTGAAACAGAGAAAACTGAAGTAAATGATTTTGGAGGACAACTCCATAACGTCATCTCCCACTGCTTACTTGATCTATTACGCTAAGTACTTCTAACTCTGCTGATGGACCATATTTGGTAACATACGTTCCCTCCTTTCCTCTTCTTTTTAATTGTTGTTACGATTCCCACAAAGTTTTGTGAATATACACACATCAAAAAAAGTTTTGCACGACCCCAGTTCCCAGAACTCCTGAAGATAGACGTTGACTATAGATGTTGTATCACAGACACAGTCCCCTTGACTAGTCAGAGATGTTACTAAACGTGCCCAAAGATGTAAACAACCATGCATGAGCAGCGCCTATTAGACGGAGGGGTCCGAAGCCGATCAGTTCCAGTCATTCCACCAGGAAGGCGGTACACGGCACATGTTGTCTGTAGTTCAACCACGCCTAGACGGTCAATACTGCGGTTCGATTGCGTCCGCATTGTTACTTTGTACCAGGAAGAGCTCTCAACAAGGGACGTTTCAAGGCGTCTAGGAGTGAACCAAAGCGATGTTGTTCGGACATGCAGGAGATACAGCGAGGCAGAAACTATCAATGTCATGCCTCGCTCAGGCTGCCCAAGGGCTAACACTGTGGTGCACGACCGCAACCTATGGATTATGGCTCGGAGGAAACCTGACAGCAACGTCACCATGTCGAATAACGCACTTCGTGCAACCTCAGGACGTCGTGTTACCAATAAATTGTGCGTTATTGGCCCGCATGATGCGCAACTTCACTTCCGACGTCCATGGTGAGGTCCATCTTTGCAACACGACGCCATGCAGCGCGATACAGATGAGCCCAACAACATGTCGAGTGGACCGCTTAGGATTTGCTTCACGGTCTCTTCATCGATGAGCGTCGCATGTGTCTTCAACCATTCAACTGTCGGAGCCGTGTTGGAGGCAACCCGGTCAAGCTGAACGGCTTACACACACTGTCCAGCGAGTGTAACAAGGTGGACGTTCCCTGCTGTTTTGGGGTGGCATTATGTGGCGCCGTAGTACGCCGCTGGTGGTCATGGAAGGCCCCGTAACGGCTGTACGATTCGTGAATGCAATCCTCCGACCGATAGTGCAACCATATCGGCAGCATATTGGCAAGGCATTTGTCTTCATGGACGAAAATTCTCGCCCCCATCGTGCACATCTTGTGAATGACTCCCTTCAGGATAACGACATTACTGCACTAGAGTGGCGAGCATGTTCTCCAGGTATGAACCCTATCGAACATGCCTGGTATAGACTGAGAAGGGCTGTTTATGGACGATGCGACCCACCAACCACTCTGAGGGATCTAGACCGAATCGCCGTTGAGGATTGGGACAATCTGGGCCAACAGTGCCTTGATGACCTAGTGGATAGTATGCAACGACGAATATAGGCATACATCAATGCAAGGGGACGTGCTACTGGGTATTAGAGGTACCGGTGTGTACAGCTATCTGAACCACCTCCTCCGAAGGTCTCGCTGTATGGTGGTACAACATGCAATGTGTGGTTGTCATGAGCATTAAAAAAGTACGGAAATGATGTTTATGTTGACCTCTATTCCAATTTTCTGTACGGATTCCCGAACTCTCGGAACCGAGGTGATGCAAAACTTTTTTTGATTTGTGTACATTGAGTCAAATACATGAGGGAATATTATGACTTTATAAGAGCCGGTTAAAGGTACTTTAATAATCTTATGTTTACTTCGGTACTACAGGCGAGTAGAAATGGGGAGTATGCGGAGTGACCATGAAGCAATGTTCTACCAGGGAAGAACAAGGTCGGGAAAGAGGGTGTTTATCCAGAGAAAATAGATGACGCAGATTTGTTACAGGCAGAGTTGCAACACTACCGAAGTCACCTTGATCAAAAAAAAAAAAAATAGCATTGACTACAGTAGGTTTCCTAGTAGCCTTGGTCAGATGACCGAAATCTCGTTACTTGTTCGTTATGTGAGTTGCACACGGATTGGGCATACCTCATTTCGATAGCTTTGCTTCCGTATGCGCTCAATCTTTTATTAGGTTCCCCTAAAAATCGGAAGCGGTGAACCATCTAGAAACTAAGTGAGGATATATGAAGGGCCACGTAACCCAAGGAAAATTTGTGTTCTGCATGGCTATTCTCCTTCTTGTTACTCAAAAGTGAATTGAGAACTCACGTCTGAAGATGGTCATCTTCGACTGAAATTCATTACCACGTTAATTAACTTTTGTGGTAAGTGACTGGATTTATAACAAAACAAATATTTGTTGGGTCACTGTGAAACATTACTGTGAATATATCGCAACTCGATAAACTAAACAGTATTTGCAGTAAAATTGAGATTGTCAATGTTGAGTTTAGATTTTATTCGAAAATTGTGGATTTGTAACGTGAAACAGAGAAATTCTGGATCAAAAATTAAAATACGAAATTGCTGATTTAACATATAGCGCTAGACAACACTATACACACAACGAGAAATAAAACTGAAAAAATGTGTAAGACAAAGAAATACCAAACAAAGCCTCAGTACCTCGTCGAGCTTATATAAAACATGTTTCTGTTATTCATAAACAACTTCTGAAGTTATCAATAACGTAAAAAACCTTGATTTTAATCGAGATGAGCATCCTTCTAATTAGAATAAATTAACAACAATAACTATATACATTTTTTGTGTTTGTACATGTAAACTGCACTTGCATCAGACGTACTTATGTTACACGAAAGCGCAAAAGGTACGTGACAAACAAATTTTTATTGCTTATAAAATGCAGTTTATATTTTGTGAGGATGAAAATACACAATGTACTAACACTGAACGACGTGGAGTTCTAATTATGTGCGAAACAAGCAAACAACGAAACAGCAAAGGCTTCCACTGAAACATCCCCTTAGAAAAATTAAGAATGACAGTTCTGGTAAACCTCTTACGTTATTTGATTTTCAAACAGCTGAGCAAAACTGAATGTACTCAGACATTTCTCTCTTTACTTATTCTGATCAACAGTAAACTGACACACAATATTTTTTTTAGCGCAACTTTCAATATTCCCTACAAAAGAATGGCCCTGACTAACAATAACCTATACCTTTCATGAATCACGTATGTGACAAAAATCTTCGTTACTCGAACTACAGTGAACGCAAGTACTGCCAGCTAAATGAAAGATTCTAATTGCTCAAGGCACTAACTACTGATAGGCATATATATATAAAATTCTGCTGGCGGCTCACCTCCAACTGACCAAGGGTACGTGCTGTTCACATCCAACCGCCCAACACTACAATAGCGAATATTCCAACAATGCCAACCAGCCACAGACTGCACACAGAACACTTAGTGATTTTCATACAGAGCGCTACGTGGCGTTACCAACATAAAAACCTAAACAGCCTATTTGCACCACTGTCGCTTTCCCAAACTCCTTTAAGTATTTCCATACCAATGCTAGCAATACTACAGGTAACCCTACCATTTACTACATCATTTATGTACTGTACCAAAACTACCGAATCGTAGTATTGTTAGAGAGCGACTGTAGTAACAGGTAATCAAGCGTGCATTATAAAGATAAAATTTCCCAGTATTGAAGAGTAACTCGAAAGTTCAACAAATATAACGTGAGTAACGAGAGAAGGGCACTAACCAGTAACAAGCAGAAGCAGACACAGGTAGAGCACCTCGTGTTTAAATTATACACGCGTTTTCCCAACACGCTCTGTCCATCCCGTTACACACCCACCGCCACGCCTACCCATCCATGTTTTCCGCTGCACAGGCGAGGCGTGATTTGATCGCCAGCGCACAGTGGCAGTGCGGCCGCTCGCCTCGCCAGCAGCCGGTCCGGTCCGCTCCGGTCCGGTCGCTTAATCCGCCGGCCGGCCGTTTCATTTATTAACAAGCCGGGCCGCGCGGCGCCGCATCGGTGTCCACAGTTTATTGAATTAGCGGCGGTGCGAGACGCGACGCAATTCATTATGCGACGCCGGCGCTGTCCGCCCGCCACGTGACGGTCTGCAGGTGAAACAGCGTTGCGCGCGTTTGGACAGCCCACACTGCGAACCGACGGCGCGCCAGCGAAGAATTAGGGGAGGGGGGGATTTCCCAGAATGACTACAGAAACACTGTGCGGACTTACGTTACTTTACTGCACAAATTTTGAGGCTATGGTGCTCGGGTGGATTGTCGAGACAAGATAAACAGGAAGAACACCTATAACGAAAAAAAGGCAAGGTAAATATCGCAACGGTAACAATAGGGGAAGCAGTTAAAAATTTTAAGGTTTCGAGACGACGCAGGTCTTCCGGCAGACAGAGCAGCGTCAACAATCACGTTATGACACTATCCAGTCACCTTAAAGAGACTACACGTCGAAAGTGTGAATAACTGTCTTTTGTAGCTCGGAAATCTGCGAGACGTGCAAGAAAAGAGTCAATGAGTTTCTGGAGGTTACCGACTGGATGTGGAGCCATACCGACTACGATGCCGTGACCAGTTGCGCTAAATTTCTCGGTTGAGGTCCATGATGCGTGCAGCTCGATCGAGCGCCTGGTCCCCTGCACTAATCAGCCCGGCGGACTTGCGTCGAGGTCCAGTGAGCCGGCCAGTCTGTCGATGGTTTTAGGCGGTTTTCCATCTGCCTCGGCGAATGCGGCATGGTCCCCCTTATTCCACCTCAGCTACACTATGTCGGCCATTGCTGCGCAGACAAGTTCTCCACGTACGCATACACCACCATTACTGTACAACGCAAACATAGGAGTTACACTCGTCTGGTGTGAGACGTTCCTTGGGGGGGGGGGGGGGGGGGGTAGGAGGTCCACCGGGGGCTGAACCGCACAATAACTCTGAAAGAGTGGTTAGGTGTGGGGTGGAGGGGTGACGTGAACTGCTGTAGTCGTCGTGGGGTTTGTGGACCACTGAGGCTGCTGCGGGGACGGAGCCTCTCCGTCGTTTCTAGGTCCCCAGTTAACATACAATGCAATACAACACGGTAAACTCATCATTGTGCTCTTGCACCTGGCACACACTCTTCGGGCTGTGTTGCACACTGCTTCGTCCTTTTGGCAGATATCACTGTGCCGAGAAAAAATAAACTACATGGAGGGGTGGACACGTTCGACAACGATAGATGCATACTTGTGTCTTCCAGAATGACGAGATCATTCATGGAATGCCGCAAAAGTGTTTCCCAGACCGTAACACTCCCTCCTCCGGCCTCTACCCTTCTGACGATTTTTGCAGGGTGTTTGGTTTCAGACAATTCACACTGCACACGCCGACCTTTGTCTGTCCGATGGAGCATAAAATGGGATTCATCTGAAAAGGCCAGCTGTCGCCACTCAGTGGATGCTCAGTTGCGCTTGTAGCTGGCAAATTCCAGCCTTCGTCACCAATGAACAGCAGTCAGCATTGGCGCAAGGTGGCTGCTGCCCGAACCATACAAAGCAACGTACGCTGAACAGTCGTCGAGGAGACACTGTGGTAAGCCATTGGTTAATCTGGGCGGTCGGTTGCTCAATAATTGCACTCTATTCGGCTGTATACATCTCTGAAGCCGTTGTTCACCCCTACCATTTACAGTCCGTGGTGTACCACAGATGCCTTGCCGCTGGTTTTAGACAGAGCCATTTTGCCATGCCCCTGGCGGCAGGCAAACGGTTTACAAACCTAGCCGTTTCGGAAATGCTTCCACTCTTCACCCGAAAGCCACTTATCATGCCCTTTTGGAAGTCAGATAAACAGGTCAATTTCTGTATTACAGCAAATATTGCACTGGTTCTGCCGCCGCCCCCCCCCCCCCCCGCCTCCACCAACCCACCCTCCACCCGAACGCGCTCTATATGTCCTTTACTACTAGTGCTGCTACCTGCCGACTGTGAATAGTTACTGCACGCTGTGAATAGTTACTGCACGTTGACGTCTAACATAGAATGTTGTCACATTAGTGTGACTGGACTGAGTAAAATCGATGCAAAAACCAAGATTCGACAAAGAAGTGGTCAGAAGTTAGCTATAGCTTTGTCGAACTAAAAATTCTGCCACTCGTCTTAAGTGATTGAGAGAAACCACGAAAATGGATAACTAGACGTAAACTTTCAGCGGATTCATTATGCCTTTATCGCGTAACCTTTTTTCAGAAGAGAATGAAATAAATTATTCTGATAATTGGAACTGGAAATGAAAATGTTCTGTTAAAAATTCTCTTTTATGTTGGTTAAAAGCCACGGCTGGTTGTTTTTCAGGGCGCTATCGCCAGAAATATCATACGTATTCCAACGTGAAGACATCCGTCTTACTCACGATGGATTTTTTTTAAAAAAATTTCTTTTATGTTAAGCGATAAACCAGTTAAATAAACTGCTTAATTATTTCTTTTTCTGTGAGGCTTGATTCTCTAGTATAGCTTCCTACGTACAACGGCAGCGTATACGTTAATAAAAATTATTATTCATAAAGCTGTACCTCTTGTAACCTCCCCGCAAAAATTTTGTAATGACAATAATTAAACGTTAATGGGAATCGTGCTCAATGCAACCTCCCAGCAAAAATAAAAGAAAAGTCTATGATAATGGAAACGTGCCAAAAATTATTTCCCCACAAGATTACTGAATAATAATGACGCAAATGTTGTTGAGCTCCCACAAAACATCGTTAAATTGAAATAAAAGCGACTGAACCTTCGCCACAAAAATATTGAAAAATAATGACCCAATGTAAACTCGACACAAAAATTGAGAAATGAACATTCAATTATAATGATTATCTTTTATAAAAAGATTGTTTTGAGAACAAAATTAATATTGGGGCGATTCTTGAACAAATTAATTACTGTTAAGATACATTACATTATCAGATGAGCGCAATGCTGCTTCATTACCTTATTTAAAAATACACTTCGTCCTGAACCTTGACCAGAGCCCTATGTCGACGCCCGCCGACTCCTCACACACAACTGCGACTGTCTCTCGCGCGCTACTACATGCTCTCGCGACTCGCTACGTACAATAACTGCCTCGTAACTGCACTGAACTCTCGCGCGGTCAAGCGCAGACTAACAAAGATAAATAACTCTCTGGTCAGAGATTGGTCAGAGATTCTGTCATGCCTCGCCATCGCTGCTACCGAGTACATACGCGTTTCATAACCCTCCACTGGGGGGGGGGGGGGGGGGGGCAAAAATTTGGCAGCGATGGTGAGTCATTTGGACTTGCCATGAGCAACAAATTTTTTCTTAATTAATTAACTTTTACAATTCACAGAATATTCAGATGTAGAGGTGTAGAACATGAAGTAAATATAGTGCACATGCACTGAGTACAGAACATATCAGGCAAAGACAAAATATATACATTGAGTACAAAACATATTCACAATTGGCAAAAGTGCACACGCACAGTAGTACAGAACATATCAGGTAATGACAAAATATATATACAATGAGTAGAAATCATGTTAACAAAATGACAAAAATGCACATGCACTGTAGTTCAGAATATATCATCAAATCACAAAATGTATATACAATGAATACAAATCATATTGATAAATGACAAAAGTGCACAAGCACTGAAGTAGTGAACATATCAGGAAATCACAAATGTATACGTAATGAGTACAAATGGCATAAAGTGCACACGCACTGTAATACTCTCTAGTATTTTTCTACAACAAACAAACAAATCAAGGAGTGTAATAAAGTGCACATGCACTATAGAAGTCTTTAGTAATTTCAGGCCAACTGATCTTATTAACAAATGAAAGGAAATGCACACGCACTGTATATGACTTTTTCATTTTGCAAGAATTAGGGAAGGAATAGGAAGGATTGCGTCATGGTTGTAGCTTTTAGGTTGCGCGCAGCTGCACTGGAAGTCCATATCTTTCCACAGAAGTACAACATCAAGTGAGACAATCTGAAGTTCTTTTCCCAGAAGTGTTTATCAGCGTAGCCAAGACACTGAAATGTCGTAGTAATATTCCATGTTATCATTATGGCAGTACATCAGGTACACCAAACAGTGGGACCATAATAACGTCTCCATCGCTCACGGTGGTGGACAGCATGTCATGTCAACACCACGCTCTTACAAGGCACACCAACGTAGCATTAGTGCAAAAACCAAATATAGTGCTCCATGATCAAGAGGATATACAGGACAAATGGATATTGCAGTAATTCAGGGTAGTTAGGCCAGAAGGTGAAGGACATTAAGCCACATACTAGTCTTCACTGAAAATTACATTAGTAGTTTGCGGCATTCATTGCCCAGTTATTGAACATTTCTGTACCATGTATGTAGTATTACAGAATAATGTTCATTGTTTGGCGTTTTACTGACAACATTGGCACTCATTGCCTAATTATAAATCATAGAAATCATTCGTTTTACAGATAACATTGAAATTCGTTGCTTAATTACAAATCATCAGAAGTCATTCGTTTTACAGACAACATTGAAATTGATTGCCTATTTGCAAATCATCAGAAGTCATTCGTTTTACATTGAAATTCGTTGCCTAATTACAAATCATCAGAAGTCATTCGTTTTACAGACAACACTGAAATTCATTCCCTAATTACAAATCATCAGAAGTCATTCGTTTTACAGAGAACAGTGAAATTGATTGCCTAATTACTTGAAATTGATTGCCTAATTACAAATCATCAGAAGTCATTCGTTTTACAGAGAACAGGGAAATTGATTGCCTAATTACAAATCATCATAAGTCATTCGTTTTACAGAGAACATTTTACAGAGAACAGTAGAATAAAAGTATTATTCATTGAAATTATGCGCATAGTATTTATGTATTCAATTGACACACTATTCAGAGCTGATCAGTATTATTCAGAACTCTCTTGAACGGGTAGCATTATTTGGGACTGGTAATCACTTTGTTTGCTTTTGAGTTATTGCTGCAAATGAAGATGTGTAACGTCATTCGTCATGAGTCAGCTGTAGCAAGGTTATGAAACAAGTAGAGTATATGTAGTCACATTCATAAATGATAGACATAACTGGGTAAAAAATGTAAGTACTAGTACAGGTTTAATAAGTAACAGGTTTAGTAAGTAGCATGAAAAGCTTCTCCTGGAAAAAATACAAAATGGATTATTGAGCTGAAAGAAGAAACGCATACTATGGTGAAAAGTAGTGAACTTCGAATTAACAGGTAGTGAAATGTGTATAAAAATATGTGTTCTCTAGCTGTCCTTTCCAAAACCTTCAGTCATCATACCATACGATATAAAACATACTGTCAAAACAAACTGCAACAAATACTCAAATAACTACATAGCATAAATACATAAACTTCAATATCATCCTCATCTGTAAAGAAAAAACTTCATTATCCATCACTTCATTATCCATATTATCATAACTCCATTATTATCATCACCTGTAAAGAAAAACTTCATTATTCATATCTGCATATTCTTCATCATTACTCTTCATCATTCATTATCATCTGCAAAAAAAGTCACTTCATTATTCATTAGACAATTATTCCTTATTTCTATCATATTTCATCACTAAAACTAAGATGTGTAGTTCTGTCTGACAGCCTGCATCAATCGCTTCGTATTCTGAAAGAAAAAAATTTGTTAAGACTGCTATTCTACGATGTGTATAGTATATCCTTGTTAATGCTTGTTAATTATGATCCATTTACTCTTCCTCATAAGGTTTTTGCATCTTCTTTCTTTTTTTTTTTTTGTAGGTGAAATTCCCATTTCTGTTTAATTTATTTCCTTTACACGTTATTTCTTTCTGAAAATGATGAACAAAGATTAATGTCTTGTATTTACATAATATACTCACTAAATAATGACTGGTTTATGGTAACATAATTACGCATACAGCATAACATGACAGAAAACGTAATATGTCAAAAACATAGTGTTCAAAGGCAAAAATGTACACAGAATATCACAATGCAGCAGCAAAAAAAAAAAAAAAAAATGTAAAACAGTCACGATGTTGAGATATCATAGGGTAAAAATGTCAAAGTCAACTGGTGTTTGCTATATCTTAACCATTTCATAGTGCATACGAACAAACATGAAACAATCGTACATACATAAAAAAAACGATGACAAGAAATGTGACCTTCTCCGTGTTCAGCTTGTATGTTGTGTAGTTAATAAAGGCGAGAATTAAAGACTTTAATGGAGAGAGAATTTAATAAAATTAATATGTCACTAGGCAAAATTGCATAATTATTCATAAGATACGTAAGTTTATCTGAAAAAATATGCACGGTCTGATGTGTAACGACAAGAAGAGCGACCTGTTAACCTTACCTTGCCGGGCACTTGCCAAGAAAAAATACGATAATCATCAGTAAGTAGTCATATAAATATAATTGCATAAGTGGTCATAAAATGTGTAAGTTCATCTGGAAAAATATGCACGGTCTGATGTGTAACGACAAGAAGAGCGACCTGCTAACCTTACCTCGCCGGGGACTTGCCAAGAAAAAATACGATAATCATCAGTAGGTAGTCATGTGAATATAATTGCAGAAATAGTCATAAAATGTGTAAATGGCATCATAGCATGTTAAATCATAAAGTGTCTTCACTCAATAAAGGGTTTAATGTTAGAGACATGGTGGTTGCCTTTACTTTTTTTGCTTCTCAGAGTTTCGACGTGTACAACATTGGGGTGAGGAATGCTGCGAACCCGATATGGACCTGCGTATAGAAGTTCAAATTTACTGCACTTACCTTTTATTCTGCTGGATAAATAGTGTGTACGTACTAATATCTTCTGTCCAATGTGAAAGTCTCGGCGTATACAAACCTGTTTTTGCTGTCTTCTCCGGCGCTCTGCGGCACGTTTGATGTTGTTCAGCGCAATGTCAATTATTTCATGGTGTCGTAGTCGACGAGATGTAGGAAAGTTTACTAATTCTGTAATTTTGTTTGGTGGTTCAACGTTTTTCAGTATAACAGACGGAGATAGCATAGTGGATTCATTTGGAATGGAATTAATTACATCTTTGAATGAGAATATGTGTGTGTCCCAATCAATATGTCTTTTGTGGCAGTATATTCTACACAGTTTACCAATTTCTTTCATTAATCGTTCGCAGGGGTTCGAAGAAGCATGGTACTTGGATATATAGATCGGAGAAATGTTTCTAGCTCGTAACATGCGTGTCCATATAGCACAACGAAATTGTGCTCCATTGTCAGAAATTACTTTCATCACATGCCCTACATGAAATAGAAAATGGTTTACAAATGCTTTCGAAACAGTTTTAGCAGTAGCTTTGCGTAACGGAGTGAAAGTAAAAAATTTTGAAGTGAGTTCAACAGCGACAAAGATGTAGCAAAAACCTCTATTAGTTCTGGGAATCGGACCAAAAAGGTCTACTGCGGCCATGTGTCTTAATTTAACAGGTACAATGGGATATAATGGAGGAATATGTGAAGTGGTGTCTGACTTAGCTTTCTGGCAAATATTACATGACGCTAAAACTCGTCGTATACGTTTCTCCATGCTGGTAAAATAACAGTTCTGTCTCAATATAAGAAAACATTTTCTAGCTCCGTAATGTGCGTAACTTAAATGAGTGTACCAGATTAATTTGTAAACCAGTTCGTCAGGAATGCATAATAACCAATTATTGCTGTCAGGATGAGAGCGGCGAAATAGAATGTCTTTGCGTACAGTGTAATGGTTTCTAATCGTAACATTATTCTTATTCTGCCAAAGGTGTTTAATTTCTTTCCACACGTTGTCTTTATTTTGCTCTTTTGCTATGTCCTGTAATGACGACGAAATAAAATTTTCAAATGCAACTTGCTGAATGTACATGACGCTGAAATTTGCTTTGCAGAAGTTGGTTGCGACGTCTTGCTGGTTATTGCTGAGAGAACGAGATACTGCGTCTGCTACAACATTTTGTGTGCCGGGAATGTGAACAATTGTGAAATTAAATTCCTGTAAATAAAGCTTCCATCTGCTTAATCTGTCGTGAGTGAATTTAGCCGAAAGTAAGAATTGTATCGCTCTGTGATCTCTGTAGACGGTGGTATGTCTGCCATAAAGAAAGCGCCGAAATCTCGTAAAAGCCCATACAACACATAATGTTTCCAGTTCTGTAACAGAGTAATTTCGTTCCGCAGGTGATAGAATGCGACTTGCAAATGCGATGTTTTTAATTACTGTTGAGCCATCTTCTTCAATTTCCTGAAAAATATGTACGCCTAAAGCGGTGTTGGAACTGTCGGTGGCAATGGAAAAATTTCTAGTAAGATCTGGGTGCGATAAAAGTGGTGCATTCAACAAGGCGTGTTTCAAATAACATTTTCGTGAACAACATTCTGCGTGTCAAAATTATTGCTTACGTTACTGGAATATGCAATCTGTGCTGTATCTGTTTAAATTCTATCGTACGTGTTATTATTTTCAGCAGGATTCTGTGGCATTTCGACTATTTGAACTGTACTATTATTTCTTCCTGACGTATTACGCTATGGATGACACCTATTGTCTAGTTCATTCATGATAATATGTTGTTGCTGATGTTGTTGCTGCTCATAAGATCGACTGTTATTAAATGTACGCTGAAAATTGTGCTCATCATTTTTACGTCTGTCATGATAGTAATTTCTATATGGTGCATTGTGATACGAGTTGAAATAGTGTGTTGTCTGTACGTAGTTATTTGTTTGCTGCCGTGCGTTACTATTTGTTGTAGCTGAGACTATACGTGCACGCGGTGAAACATTAAAGTTTGGTTGACCTTGTAGACTGCATTGTTGGTTACGTATGCTAAACGGCTGACTTTCATGCTGTTGTGGTGAAAAACATCCATTGTTACCAAAAATGTGGTTCCTGTTACTAATAATTTTGACGATTGCTAAAAATGCTGTACATACTGATGATTACGATTTTATCTGTTATTGGAATTACGGCGGTAGTTGTGGAGTGCCTAATGAAAATTGTCACTTTCGGTAAAAATTTGTCACATCGGGTTTTCTTTAGTCATGTTTCTTAATTCTAGAATAGGGCAATAGTTAAAGAGCTGTTTTGATAGATATAAAGGATAGTAGAAGAGAAGGCAGCAGTGCAGAAAACTAAAGATGAAACAGCACTACTACAGCTCGGGGCCCTATGCACGTTACAGCACATATTCATTAAAGCGTAATGAATCCCCTTAGGTCTATTACGCGCTGCAAATAAATTTAAGCTTTTGTGTTATAGGCAATGGCAGTAAAAATTCAGAAATAAATTGCTGTATCCAATCTAGTGGGAGAATCTGTGTCCTGTCATTTTTAAACACTTTAAATTTTCTCACTGACAGAAAATGTTTGTAATCAAAATTATCGTCTCTGTATGATGGAACAGGTTCACGATTGTAAGAGAATCTATTTGTCTGTGACTGTTCGGAATCTAAGTCCCGTACTCACGGTAGATTACCCAAATTATACGCGCTGCGCGAGTCTGACAAATGTTCGCAAAGTGGCGTCTGCTGTGATGTGTTACTAACTGAAATACTTTTCATCTCTGTTACTTCTTGTTGTAAACTTGACAACCTTCTACGCAACGTGTTATTAGACGAATCGATCTCATTAATTGTCTGCTGTAGATTTTGAAATTCAGGTGTTTGATTAAATGAAACCGGTGAGGTATCGTCTGATTTGCTGTCATTATTACTTTCAATGACGTCAATACGACTGGCCAATTCATCATATTTTTCAGTCAGTATTTTTACCTGATCATCGTTTTTACTGTCAGAAGTAATAATCTGTTTTTGTAATTTACGTGTGGTTTCGTTCAGTTTTTTAACGTCAGCTTTGATGTCATCGGAATCCTGTGTTAGTTCTAATTGTTCGAGTCTGTCGGTCACTGTTTGAATATCTACTGTGTATGTGTCTATTTTCGATTTAAGATCGGAAATTTCGTCACGTAATTCGGTGTTCAACTGTTCGATGGTATTAATTTTGTCCGATACCGTAGCAATATTGCTGTCCACGTAGGTTTTTGCTTTCGCGAACAATTTACGTTTGTCTTGTTGTCTTTGTGCTGTGATTGTTTCCATTACTTGACGTTTTACTTTATTTTGATCCTGAATAAATTTACGGAAACGCGTATCACTGTTTTGTATGTGGTGATTAAAACGTTCGTCAATCTGAGTGTTCTGTTGGTCGAATTTCGCGCCAAACTTTTCATCCATTGTGCGCGAAAGTTCTGCTGTCATTGCTTTAAACTCGTCGCGTAATTGTGTAGCCTTTTCAGAGCATTGTTTACCGACTGCGCTAATTTCCTCCTAAGTGTTTCTGTTGTAACTGTTTGCATTTCCCTTAATTCTTGCGCAACAGATTTAATTTCTTCGCTACTTTTTCTTGAACAAGCCTCAATTTCCTCGCGCAACTGTTCCTTAGTATCATGACATTGCGCGGCAACGTCTCTAATTTGTTCACTAAGCTGCCTGGAATTGTTGTCTAATTTTTCATTAAGCTGTCTGGAATTGTTGCATAATTTTTCATTAAACTGTTTGTTCTGCTCACTAAGTTGTCTGAAATCTTCACTCTGTTGTCTGACCTGTTCACTAAGTTGTTTGAGATCTTCATTATTATTGTCTAGTTTTTCATTAAGATTGTCTTGTTTTTCATTCTGTTGTCTGACCTGTTCACTAAGTTGTTTGTTAACTTCGCTATTTTCATTAAGTTGTTTACTCATTTGTAGCAACAATGCCATAATTGGATCCGACACAAAATTAGCATTTCTATTCTCTGTACTGTTTAATGGTGTATCTGCAATTGTCTCGCTTTCTGTAACCATTTGGTTATTCTGAGATTTACAAAAAGGTTTGCCACTCGAATGTACACTGTCAGTCACTATTTTGGAATTAAATAAATCCGTCCTACTTTGTGTATCCTGTTCATTTTCATTAGACAAATTTGTCTGTTCGTCACGTGAATTTAGTAAACCGGTTGTGTTGAGCTGGGCAGCGCTCATTACAATAGTGCGCCCCGCGTCATCAATTGTCGTAAAATTAACAGAGGAGACAATTGAGTTCGTTTGTTCATCAGTAAGATAAAAATCATCATTAGTGGTTGGAACGCACTGATTGTCAGTGAACGCAGGATTGTCATCATTACACTGCGTGTCACAAGTACTATCGGTGAAGTTGTTTAAGTCTGTAATTTCATTCATAATACCTCGCGATATACTATTCACAGTCTTTTGCGGCATTTTTACAATAGTCACAATTATTCACAAAAGAAATAAGCACAATGCAAAAAGCAACAAACACAAATACAACAGAGCAAAGAATTGCCGATGATCTGAGGAAAGAAAGTCATAAAATTAATTAAAGCGTTGCGCCAAATGCTAATTATATTAAGTAAATAAGAACAAATATCTGACTACTTCTCAGAAGACTCTCAACGAAATACGATCCTGGCCTGGATATTTAAATGTGAATAGGAATAGAACCAAGTGTAATCTCTCGGAATTATTTTTAAATAATATGAATTGAATGAAAATGCAAATAGGAGCCAAATGTCATCTTCCCACAGTAACAAAACTCAATGATAACAAAAATGTGCAAAATTGCTAAGTCCCCACAAAATTAACGTTATGATCAACCTGATAAATTTTATAAGGTCATCTGCGCTGACCTTAGGCCCTGTGCAAATCTGATAAATTGATTCTGGCAGGAAAAGCATAGGAAGTATTGTTTCAATTGTAATGATTATTTTCTTAAAAAATTGCTTTCAGAACAAAATTATTAGTGGGGCGATTCTTGAACAAATTAATTACTGTTAAGATACATTACATTATCAGATGAGCGCAATGCTGCTTCATTACCTTATTTAAAAATACACCTCGTCCTGAACCTTGACCAGAGCCCCATGTCGACGCCCGCCGACTCCTCACACACAACTGCGACTGTCTCTCGCGCGCTACTACATGCTCTCGCGACTCGCTACGTACAACAACTGCCTCGTAACTGCACTGAACTCTCGCGCGATCAATCGCAGACTAGCAACGATAAATAATTCTCTGGTCAGAGATTCTGTCATGCCTCGCCATCGCTGCTACCGAGTACATACGCGTTTCACTCTGGCCTAAAGAATGAAATAAAAAATATAACAAAACGCCGTTCTGTATTTATTAAGATTACTATCTTTAATAATTCTTGTAAGAAATGGATATTAAAAGCGTTTTCATTATTTTTAACACCAATGTCGCCGCTACAACGATTAACTTACACAAATGGCCAGGTCAACATTTAATTATTACATAAATGAACCATGGGTCAGAGAAGGTACTATTTGCTACTAACAATAAACACATACTACCAAGCTATTTGCATATATATTTAACAAAATTTATCAATTACACTACATATAACTGAAATAAATTGTAAATAATATATTTCAGCTATCACTCGTCCTTTGGAATATTTATTGGCAGATCTAGATTTCGGCTAGCTACTAGCCATTCTCAATGCACTATCCTTTTTTGGTCAATACATGTAATGCCTGTTGATCTGGCTTTGTATGCAATTCATGGAATACAGACCTATAGGCATTACATGCATTGACCAAAAAAGGATGGTGCATTGAGAATGGCTGGTTGCTAGCCGAAATCTAGATCTGCCAATAAATATTCGAAAGGACGACTGATAGCTGAAATCTATTATTTACAAATCAAAATAACGGTCGCTGCGTGCAACAGCCTCTGAATGGAGGATAACCTGATTGAAATAATTATTTACAGACCGTGATCTATATGCGACGGTCAGGTAGGACATCAGAACCTACCAGACACAGTAGGCAAAGAAAAGGCAAGAGCGTGAAACAAAGAAATCTTCTTATATACTACGATACAGAGATAATAGTAATTACAATTCTATGAGCACGTTTAGCGGTTCCATTGTAGTTACATATCGATACGTTCATTAACATTACATTTTTTTTCAAGAAGCGATGCTATACCTTCTGCTACCACATTACATGAAAATAAAAAAAGTCCTACAGAATATATAAATAGAACTGGCAGGAGTCTGCTAAGAACACAGTGCGGCTGAAAATTAAATACAGCTAAGAAAAGAACTGAGAAAAGTAGCAAAAAGAAAAAGTCAACCTTTTAAATAATAATTATAGGACGATAAGACAGCGAGATGACTGAGAGGATTTTACCGAATACGGTAGGCAAATGTTTCAGTAATATTTTGGCCTACATGATGAAGACAACTACACCAAATCATGTATGTCCATGAAGCTGTGGAGTCAAGAAAATGTACACCAGGATAAATGCATCGTATAGAAGAGAAACGTAGATAATAGACATCCATGAAAAAGTTAAATTAATTCGTGATGTTCGCTAGTCAACTTATGAAATGGATAGAGAGCATCAAGAAAAGAGTAAAACAAATTATACGTGAAATACACAAGCGAAAGGATGAGAAATGAAATATCTATCAAAACATCGAGAAATGTTTATCCGTTTTCTGGAAAGAGCAAAAGAGCAGATACTGTTCTAGCGGTATCCGACGCTTAGAAAATGCCGAACGTTTTGACGTGTTGTACTTTCCTCTAAGTATACACTAAAGTAATTAGAATATACATCCTGAACTGTATGTTGGAAGCTATCTAAGTATGGTACAGTTCAATTGCCGGCCGGTGTGCCCGTGTGGATCTAGGCGCTTCAGTTTGGAACCGCGTGACCGCTACGGTCGCAGGTTCGAATCCTGCCTCGGGCATGGATATGTGTGATGTCCTTAGCTTAGTTAGGTTTAAGTAGTTCTAAGTTCGAGGGGACTGATGACCTCAGCAGTTAAGTCCCATAGTGCTCAGAGCCATTTGAACAGTTCAATTAGCCGGTATTTCACGTACTTGAAAGATTTTAACACCATTTTGTTACCTTTACCAGATGATCTACTAGGCCCCACAGTCTTCATTAAAGCTAACTTCTTCGTCCAGAATATTCAATTATGACTGCAATTTTATTGATAATATTGGTGAAACAGTGTTTTTTTTTTTTTTTACTTCCATGAAGTATCACAAAATGATATCACAATAACGGAACCGTTGGGTGATGAAACTGATGTGTGCTGAACAAAGAACAATAGTTACTCTTTTGAGTGCTGTGACTATTTCCAAATTTCTCTCAGCCAGAATGATTATAAACTTTATGACTGGAGTCCCTTGGGACACAACGAAGCTCACATAATACTGATTAGATGGCAGGTCCCAGTTTACAATTGCTGAACGTCGCTCACCCCAGAGCAAACACCGAGTTTCGGAAGCAGTGGAGTCATGTCTTGCCAATTTCGTTTCTGTTGTTTGGTTGCTCACTGCAGTAATATGGTACAGTTTCTTTTTAAGGATTCTACAGGTCTTGGAAAATTCTGGTCTTAGTTGAAATTACTGGATAGCAGACAACTCAGACAACACTGTGAAGAAATTTCCCATACTGTTTACTACTGATCACGGATTTCAACAGTTCAGACTGCGATCTTCTGAACTTAAAAAACAAATCTTGAAATCTTGTTGTTATACGAAATGTTCCATTATGTCTGTATCACACATTCCAATTTGAGCCCAGTTGACTATGTAGAGGATAATATCTTACACATCCACACAGGCTTGTTAAAAATAAGAACATGTTTTTCATGAATAAAAAAAATACAATTAATCACCTAGTTAGCTAGGGATGTCCATACACGACATTTCGCTAATGTTTGTTAGCTGTTGAACTGAGTAAAAGTGCGCACTTGTGCATATGTTTAAATTTCTTGTTCTGTGTGGAATGTGCTACATACTATCCACTATGTCATCAACATACGATGTGAGATAGAGTCATAATGGAACATGGCGTATAAGAGCAAGATTTTTTCGAAGATCACAATATAACAGTGTTAACTGTTGAGACTGGTCATCAGAAATAAACAGTACTGAATATGATTTTGATCATTAAGACTTTCTTGAGAGAAAATACAGATCTCTCCTCTCCATCTCTAATTACGACAACACTATTTGAATTATAGACACAGGAAGGCAGAACCACACGTTTCCAAAGCAAAATGGGCTTTTAACCGTATCTTACCTGCGGAGAGTAATACAATCAACATCTCTTACACACAACTCTATACATGCCGTTTAAGTTGTTATTTTACGAAAAGTTGTAGCTTGATGTGTTTCTAATGCCTAATTTCAAACTCAGAATTAGTGGAAGCAACCGTCATCCCCATTTCCTGTATGCTGAAAAATTTCCAGAAGACAGGATACCATATGCATTTTTATTCAGGCGTCTTTTCAAGCGACTAGCAGACTCTGATTCCGTAACCCCAACAACGGCGAAACTTGGCAGACGATGCACCATTAGTGCTTCTTTTGTGCTGAAGCAAGTGTCGCAACGTGGGGAAGAAAATCCCGGAACTAGTGTACATTGAATTTCAGCATCCATCAGGGTTGGTCATCCTTTAGCCTCGGCATCCTGTATGAACTGTAGCTATGCCTACATCGTGTACAGCCTCTTCGGTTACAAAATGAGCCTGCCAGCCTGAAGTTCTGCCGTCGGCCGTTGTAAAGATGTGAAGATCCACTTTTCACAAGGGAGATACAGTTTATAGATGAAACTGGTTTCATGTAAGCTGGAATTCCCAGTTTTCATAAGCAAATTGTGTGGTCTCATGCAAATACAAACCCAGGTGAAGAAGCAAGGAATAAGTACCGATTATCAATGTATGAGCAGTAATTACGGGCGATAAACTAACAGGATCTTACATACTACCAAACAGGTTGGCTGGTGCAAAATGTGTTCAGTTCCAATAAAACAACATGGCTCAATTGCTAGAAGAGGTCCATTCCAGCAATGGCTGGAAATTTATTTCGTCCGTGATGGAGTATCAGCCCATTTTCCTCTGAAACTTCCGAGTACGACTCACAGAGACATTTAATGGGTAATTGATTGTTCGGGGAGTTCTAGTACGTTGGTCAGCTCGTTCCCTCAAACTTATTTCTTGGATTTTTGATTGAGTGGACGCTTGATATCTTTGGTGTATGCAGACCCCCATTGATGATGCACAGACGCTACAAGAACGCCTTTCAGTGCCTGACAGCTCATCCGTGGCCAACCTGGTGGTTTTCAGGAAGTTTTTACTTCCCTAAAACGTGGGATGAAGCATGGCTTTCTATGAGTTGTCACCATATTGAACACTTCCTTCAGCGATGGATCACAATTGCAGGTTATCTGTAATAGTAAACAAACTAAATTAGAGCCTCTGCCGCTTTACAGTAGCTGAATAATATAGTATCATTCGTTTACTAATTTCTTACTGCATGCTTTAGGTCATTCGTAACAGCTGTGAGCTTGCCGTAGACATAACTTGTTTTACGGTAGCGAAGGTAAAGAAGTGAAAATAACTTTTAAGCCAGGGTCGGCCATGACGTGCAAAACGCCATGTGTGCACAAAGTCCTGCCCACGTGCGGTCCAAGGGTCGGCCTTCGTCAACACTGCTAGGTACGTCATGTTTTTGCTCGAATCTTATCGGTACACCGCGATATTTCGTTTAGCAGTGCGATTCGACACTTTCTTCCAACACTTGGAGCACGACTTTCTAAAGTTTGGCATAATTGCGGTGTAAACGCTGTTTGTCTTTCGCTATTTATCCGTGGTCCGAAAGAATTTCACAGCTCGAGAAACTAGCGATATATCGTCACAGTCCTCTAAAATGAATGGTAACAAAATTGAAGAAGTGTAAGTAATTTCAATATCTATTACGTAGTCGCACAATGGATGAGTATCGCAGGTTACTACTGAACGCCATTACAGTAAGAATAATTAAAATATTTAATCGATTGAGAAAGAGTTAAAAATATGATTGACAGACGATTTGTACCGAATTCATTGTGCTGTAGATCAAGAAGCACTTTGTGTTAAATATATAGGCGTGGAACACGTGATGGAATTTATATGAAGATGGTATCTGTACTTTGGACATGTCCGAATGAACAGATACCATCGTCATATAGATAAGGCTCACCCGCCAACGATCTTCTTAAGTGCGGATGCACTCACATTGCTCAAACTCTTACGGGAATCGGTAAACTGACTGCTGCGAGTAATGAGTATAGTTAGCAGGGCCACTACAAACGTAGTGTGTGGACAGTACGTTGGAGATTTAGATCTCACGGGAAGCGTGTCAGAGATAAGTCCCTGCAGTCCTACTATCCTCTGTGTCCTCGGTGGCTCAGATGGATAGTGTGTCTACCATGTAAGCAGGAGATCCCGGGTTCAAGTGCTGGTCGGGATACACATTTTCATCTGTCCCTGTTGAGATTTATCAACGCGTCTCAGCAGCTAAAGGTCTGGATTTCATTGTAATTTCATTCACGTGATGGAATTGGTTGTGCAAACAGGAAAATTCTGAAGACGCGCGTAATATTACGTCATGGTTCAAACTGGCTCTGAGCACTATTGGACTTAACTTCTGAGGTCATCAGTCCCCTAGAACTAAGAACTACTTAAACCTAGCTAACCTAAAGACACACACCCATGCCCGGGGCAGGATTCGAACCTGCGACCGTAGCGGTTTACATCATGGGTTCCAAAAGTTTTTCTTGGAACTGAACTAAGAGTAATCATACTGAAGAATACGTTGATTAAAACAAAGGACATGCCTGGATGACTTTTAGATTTAAGCGCAACTAATTCTGAAAGATACGAAAAGGAAAGAAAGGACACAATTTAGAAGATTTGGATTGCAGACCTTGCATTTTAGGTAGAGTTATCGACATGTTGCCCTCAGTTAGACATTACAGGGTGGGAAGCAGTTTACTTCTGATTTCATGGCGAAAGTTGTAAGGGGTCTGTAGGCCCTTACTATAAATCTGCACTCGGCACAGGTCGATAGGGCGAACAATCGATTGTGTCATGTTGCGAGAGCGAGTGTGGAGTTGAGCGAGTGTCATGTTGCGGGTAGAGGTGTGTGGAGGCCAGTTGTTGTAATGCAAGGCTTTAACGGAGAAGGGAGTGGCCATCGCCGTGGTTACACCCCTTTGTACTAGAATAATACCGTGAAAGTGAAGAAGTATTATTACGAAAGTGATCAGTGACATTTCTAGGGCCGATATTTGGTTTCGCGTCTACCGCGCCGGCATCACCTTGGATTGCAGTGTTGGATTGCAGTGTTGGATGCAGTGATGGATTAGTGTGTGATGATAATGGAAAATGAAGAAGCCTGTGCTGAGATTAGCCGTAATTAGATATGTATGACGAAGGCAGTCGCTGTCTCCTCCTTTTTGTGTTTTTGAGACGAATACAGGTTCGTAATTAGTGAAACTGTGTTGGTGTTTTTCTTGTTACCAGAAATTTTATTATTACAGTACTGAGAAGGACGAACTGGAAAGTAACAACTTCCGTAGGAGTCAATTCCGATTGCCAGCCCCATTAGGTACACGGTCACATTAATAAGAAGTATTGGGCTGCTATTCTATCAGATCAGGTCGGGATAAATAAACGGAGGTGTTACACCTTGGCTTACCATGAAAGGACAAGTGCAATCTTTGGACGAATCGTAAAGAACAATAGGTAATTTTATCTTGCTTAACGCGAGAAAATAATTTTCCAATTTCGGATGAAGACACAGTATAAACTTTAAAATCGCGACAAGAACAGTGCATTTTGAACAATACGAAGTAATAGCATCTTACGATTGTGAGTAAACTGTTTTTCCGCCATATTAGATGAGAGTAGTAGTGTCGATAAACTGTGTTATAATGTGCAAACGCGTAAATCCACGCGAAAAGCTGTGAAAAGTGAACACCAAAGAAAGACACGTGTGAACATTACCACAACAAAACGAGCCAAGAATTCGTCACGAAAGCTTTAAAGAAGTGTTTAGTAATAATGTTATGATCGAAATTGCTTTTTGAATAATGAAAATCGAGCAAATTCATTTGGACCCATAAACTGTTATGCAGGCGACAATTTATGTGGCGACGTAATTGTTGAATGACGTCACGCAGACCCGTGCAGCAGCTGCGCCAAAGAGCTTCAATCCGTGAGGTGATTTCACACATCATCCCAACTACCTGTGCAAGGAGTAGGTCAGGCGCAGACGCACTACACTGACAGCGATCAGCGCGACTTCGAGACACCGAGCGCTAACCCGTCATCTAGCGGCCGAACTACGAACTACGCCCGCCTGCAGCGCCACGGAGAGGCCGACTGAGAACTACGACGACTCACCACAGAACTTCAGCGCGACTTCACGCGGCTCCAGCGGCAGTACAGCGCCATGCCCACTTCAAACGTCAAAACATCGCGACTCGTGGTAACGGCAGTTGGTGAGTGAAGACAACTGGTTAGCATAACATTAAATTGCAGTATACTGTCTTCACGATAAATAAACAGTTTTAAACTGTGTTTCACCTTAGGAGAAGTGCCCAATTACAGTAATTTCCGAAAAGTTTGCGAAACATACTCTGAAATATAGCATACTTATTTATACATACTGCGCTGTCTAAGTGGTGATTATACAGATACGCTCACTGTTTTTGGAGATTTTACCTTTATAGATTTAATGAATGGTGTGATTTGTCTTATTTAAAACATTTTACATAAACTGTGTATGTGAAAATTGATATTTGAAATTATTAGGTTTTGAGAGACGTTATGTTCAGTACTCATACGAATTGTGTCAATTTTGGGATTAACTGAAGATACTGCAGTTACTGTTTGATTAGTTTAGCGGTAATTAGGAGTGTTTTGGGTTACTAGAGGTTATTTTATATTACTTGCCTGTGCATTAAAAATAAACCAAACATGTCTACTGAAGATAAGCAGGTTTGTGAGGCAGTAGTTGAAAGGAATGGGATATGACAGGAAGACAGAGATGATTCAGGAATCAGTGATTATGGATTGTCATTAGAAAGCCCAGTAGCACATTCAACTAGTTACTCCGAGACACCGGGACAAACGACGAGAGATAAGCCAGTTTCTGAGGCTGCAGATATGCGGTCGATGTTGGCAGACTTGCTAAAGGAAACCAAGGCAACAATAAAGGAAGGTTTACAAGAAGCTAGAGAAAGGGAAGGAATATTCCGCAAATCATTAGAGAAAGGTTTACAAGAAACTAGAGAATCATTAAAGAAAAATTTACAAGAAACCAAAGAAAGCTTAGAAAAATCACTTAAGGAAACTCTAGCACAAGAGATCAAAACATCGCAAATGAAGATAGAATATAATCTGAAGAAGGAAATGCAGGAGTTACAAGAACGCCTGAAGATAGACATCAACGAGAGAGAGAGTAAGCTACAGAAGAGCATAGACCAAGTCCAGAGAGACGTGGAGAAGATGGAAGGAAAGTTAACAAAAAAGATAGAAGACAATATTGAAGAGACTAAAGCCGAATTGGGAGAAAGGATCACCGAAGTGGAAACAAATTGCAATCATCGAATCGCCGAGGTGATGCAGATGCAGAAACAATGCAATGATGCGGTTAAGGGGATAGGAGATAGGCAAAACCAACCGGCTGTCAATCTGAGAAATGCTATAGCCGTGCAACGAGAAGAGGATAACAAGAGGGTTGCAATGGAGGTCAGGCAATTACAAGAGGGAGTGCAACAATTGGAGAGCAAGACAGAAGAAATTGATAAACGAATTAGCAATGCCACTTTAACCGTTGGGGAAGGAGAGTCGTTACCTTGATGAGCAGTGATAATCGGTACGTCCAAAATAATACAGGGCAGAAATTTAAACCGAAAGGAGGGTTGCACCCAATGATATTTATGAAATGGTTAAAAGGAGTTTTCCCAGCACATTTTAA